>NC_089196.1:35422362-35513031 GCF_963930695.1 Labrus bergylta
GCCCGATCCTCATTTCTGAATCTCTTCATGAAGTACTCCTCCTTCTGTGGGTCAGTGAACCCTCTGACCTCTGTCACCATGTCAACACACTCAGGAGGGATCTGATTGGCTGCTGCAGGTCTTGTAGTTATCCAGAGGTGAGCAGAGGGAAGCAGTTTCCCCCTGATGAGGTTAGTCAGCAGCACATCCACTGAGGTGGACTCTGTGACATCAGTCAGGGTCTCATTGTTTTGAAAGTCCAGAGGAAGTCGACACTCATCCAGACCGTCAAAGATGAACACAACCTGGAACTCTTCAAACCTGCAGATTCCTGCTTCTTTGGTTTCAGGAAAGAAGTGATGAACAAGTTCCAACAGGCTGAACGTTTTCTTCTTCAGCACATTCAGCTCTCTAAAAGTGAATGGTAATGTGAACTGTATGTCCTGGTTGTCTTTGTCTTCAGCCCAGTCCAGAGTGAACTTCTGTGTTAAGACTGTTTTCCCGATGCCAGCCACTCCCTTTGTCATCACTCTTCTGATTGTTTCATCTCTTCCAGGTGAGACTTTAAAGATGTCTTCTTGTCTGATGGTTGTTTCTGGTCTGTGTGGTTTCCTGGATGCTGTTTCAATCTGTCTGACCTCATGTTCATCATTGACCTCTCCAGTCCCTCCCTCTGTGATGTAGAGCTCTGTGTAGATCTGGTTCAGAAGGGTTGGGTTTCCTGCTTTAGCAATCCCCTCAAACACACACTGGAACTTCTCCTTCAGGTTAGATTTGAGTTTACGCCGGCACTCTGCAGCGACTGTTCCTGAATAAAGAAAGAACTGAAATCAATGAACAGATTCTGATATAGATGACATGACTATCTGAGTTTGGATCTTTAAACCTCTTTGTCCATTTTCTAAAATACTAAATCTGTTCAAATGTTCTTACTGCTCTGCAGACAGTCAGCCAGCTCCTCCTGCTTCATTCTCCTCAGGAAGTGCAGAGTGATCTTCAAAAATGCCTCTTTACAGCTTCTCCCCTGCTCTTCATCCTTACTCTGACTCTCTAAGCATTCTGGGTAATCTGGACTCAGAACCCTGTGGACTCTCTTCAGCTCGTTCTTCACAAAGGTGATGATGTTCTCCTCCAGCAGCTGGAACAGAAGGAGACACTGGATATTTAATATAAACTGGTAGAACTCAACATGTGATTCATCTGTCAGTCTGAAGCTCAGCTGGTCTAAACAGATCAATAACTTAGAATTAAATTATTGTAATGGTAGTATATTAATTAACAGTGTGTTGAACACACTATAAAGATGGAGTCCAGGTCTGTTGGATTCTGCTGGTCTGATTGATCTCTGTGAACGTTGGAGCTCTCCTGTTGAACTCTGTGACAGGACATATTACACAAGAAAACAACAAGATATATATAATGAAACTCTGAGCAAAGATATGAGTCTTTAAACAACAGAGACATAACCTTAACTTTATTTTTAATTCTGACCTTCCATCAGCAGGACGTCTATCTTTAAACGCAATAAGGCAACCCATAGACCGGTCACTCTTTATGGACACACAGCTGGGTCCAGGAGAGTCTGGTCTCTGTCTCATCATCCTGATACAAACAAACAAACAAAGATCATTTTAATCAGATTGTTCCAGTTTAAAGTTAACAGAAGACGACTCAAACATAAACACAGCTCAGAAAGATGCTGTGGTTTGTTACTGAGATTTACAGATAGCAACATGCAGTAATATGATCTCACAGAGAGAGGGAGAGAGAGAGAGAGGGAGGGAGGGAGATAGGAGCTCAAGGTGCCAGTTCCCCCGGTAGTCTAAGCCTATAGCAGCATAACTAGGAGCTGGTCTACACCTGTGTCAGCCCTAACTATAAGATTTATCAAAAAGGAAAGCTTTAATTCTATTCTTAAAAATACCGAGTGTGTCTGCCTTCCAGACCCCGGCTGGAAGATGATTCCAGAGGAGAGGAGCCTGATAACTGAAGGCTGAACTGTGCACCTCGGACATTGAGCTTCTGGCTGTCTCCCTTCGCACTTTCTATCTCCCCAGAGAATTTCCTCAGTTTTTTCTCATCCTGGTTTACATCCACCCCAGAGCTAACGCAGCCACAGCCACTGAACACATCACGAACTTATTAAATAAACTGGAACTCATATCACCGGACTCTCCCAAATTCATCTTGGGCGATTTCAACCATTGCTCTCCTGAAAATGCACTGAAAGGCTACCAGCAGTACATTACATGCAGCACCCGCCTGGGGAAGACACTGGATAAATGCTATGGTTCAGCTCCTAACGCATACAGATCTGTTGCTCTCCCCCCTCTTGGCTCTGCTGACCACCATGCCGTCCTGCTTGCTCCAGCATGTACTCCTGTCATAAAGAGGGTTAAGAAAGTTGTTAAGAACATCGAGCAGTGGACCAACGAAAGCATTCTTACACTACAAGGATGCTTTGAATCCACTGACTGGGATAACCTCTTGACCCCCTCCAACAACATTAATGAACATGTGGACACTGTTTCATCGTACATCTCTTTCTGTGTGGACAACATCATCCCCTCCAAAACTGTCACGATCTACCCCAACAATAAACCTTGGATCACCAAAGAGCTCAAGGAGGTCCTCAACAAGAAGAAAAGGGTCTTCTTCACCGGCTCCGAAATGGAGAAAAAGGAGGTAAACAGAGAAGTCAAGCACGCCATAAAAACTGCCAAGCTCAAGTACAAGAACTAAGTGGAGGAAAAATTCACACAGGGGAACCTCCGCACAGCTTGGCAGGGCCTCAAAAACATGGCTGCTGTGAACACTGCTGCTACCAACATCAAAACCATCGAGGTTGCAGACAGCAGCTCTACTTCTCTCCCCAACAATCTCAACTCATTCTACACCAGATTCGAGAAGGACAACACCACACAGCTGGAAGAAACAGTGTCCATGCTCAAGCCCAGTGACTCTACACTCACCTTCAGCAGAGAGGATGTGGTGAGAGCAGCTCACCTGGTCCAGACAACATCAGTGGCCGCATCCTGAAGCACTGTGCCGAGCAGCTAGGGGGCGTGTTTCAGACCCAGTTCCAGAGCTCTATGGACAGCAGCACAGTCCCCCAGCTGTGGAAACACTCCACAGTTATTCCCATCCCCAAGAAAATCCCCGCCAAATCACTGAATGAGCTCAGGCCTGTGTCCCTCACGTCTCTGGTGATGAAGGCCATGGAGAGGATCATAAAACAACACATCATCAGAGAAACCGACTCCCAGATGGACCCGCTACAATTTGCTTATCGTGCAGGCAGAGGTGTCGATGATGCAAAAACATTCATAATAGACACTGTTCACAAAAACCTAAAGCACCCCAACACCTCAGCCAGACTCCTGTTTGCAGACTTCTCCTCTGCATTCAACACCCTGCAGCCTCACATCCTGGCTGACAAACTTTCAACTTGCTTCCATCTGAACGACCAGCTTATCCTGTGGATATTGGACTTTCTGACCAACAGATCACAGAGAATTCTGGTCAACAACACCTTCTCCAACCTCCAACACACCTCAACTGGCTCCCCTCAGGGCTGCGTGCTCTCACCTCTGCTCTTCATCCTCTACACCGATGACTGCAGAACCACACAGCCAAACTGTCACCTGGTGAAGTACGCGGACGACACAGTTCTCCTGTCTCTGCTGTCAGGCCCCTCTCAGCACCATGGACCAGTTCTTCAGGAGTTTGTGGAGTGGTGTGACAGCTCCTGCCTCGAACTGAACGTGAGCAAGACCAAAGACATGGTGGTGACCTTCTCCAACAAGCAGAGGGAACTGGCTGCATCAGCAATCACCACAATCCTTGGGAATCCTGTCGAACTAGTAGAGGAGTATAAGTACCTGGGTACCATCTTCGACAGCCTGCTGATCACCCAATCACCGAGGAGATTCTCAGGAAATGTCAGCAGCGAAAATACCTCCTAAGGAAGCTCAATTCCTTTGGAGTCAGTAAGAACATTCTTCTGACCTTCTACTACTCCTTCATTGAGAGCATTATTACTTTTTCTATAACCTGCTGGTTCCACTCCACCACCCTCCAGAACAGAAACCGCCTGCAGAGCACGGTCACAGTCTGCTCTAAGCTCATTGGACTACCTGTAAGGACTTTGACATCGATCTATGAGCAACAGACAATCAGGCTAGCAGGTCGGATTATGCAAGACCCATCACATGCTCTCTTCCCAGCGTTTGAGTGGCTCCCCTCAGGACGCCGGCTTCGCTGTCCCTGCTGCAGGACACAGAGGAGAAGATCAACCTTTGTTCCCAGGGCTGTCCAGCTCCTCAACTCCTACACCCCCCAACAGACACCAACATCTCTCACCCAATGCAGACTATCAGCTGTGAACTTTGCTTTTTTATTTCCTTTATATTTGACATGCACCTTAACTGCCTCTGCTTTATCTGGTCTCATGCACTACATCACTTTATTCTATCCATTTTATATCAGTATTCATACAGTTCTGGTTAATTTATTCCTGTTGTTTCTTATCCATCATTGCACTACGGTCACTTTATTTATCTAATTCTTACCTTACAGTTATATTGTATATATTAGTTCTGTTGTTCCATTATTCACCGTGCACCTTAATAACTTATCATTTAGTATTTTCCTACTTGCACATAGCTCTGTATATATATATTTATTTCTCGTTTACTGCACATAGTTATGGTTACATCTGTTTACATCTGTTAGTCCGATCACTGTCCACTTATATCTACTCTTTTATATTTTGTATTTTTAAGTTAAGTTTAAGCTTTAAGTTGTATTTAAATTGACACTTTTTATTTAGGTTAAAATGTTTTGTTTACTTGCACTGTTGTTAATTTACTGCTCTGTGTGCCTTTGAATTGCCCCCCCGGGGACAAATAAAGTTTTTTGAATTTGAATTATGCTTTCTAGCCCCTCCTTGTTCAAGCTTGGCGGGAGGATAGCAGTAGGCGACCCTATCAGCTGGCCCTCTCCGCAAGGTCTGGGGGCAACAGAAACAGGGTCATCACTGATGAGAAGTCAGCAGTAGGCGACCCTATCAGGGGCAGCCCTGCATCACACAATGACTGAAGTAGAAAGGAAGGAAAAAAAAAAAAGATAATATATATAGAAAGAAAGGGGAAAGAACAAAAAGGATGAGAAGGAAAAAAAAAAAGAAACAAAGAAACAAAGAAAAGAAAAAAAAAATGGAATGAAGGAAAGAAGAAGGACAAAAATAGGAATGGGGGTACAGAGGAGGGGAATGGAAAAAACAAAAACAAAAACAAAAAAAAACACAAGCTTACACTCGAATTACACACACACACACACACACACACACACACGTTATTATTACTCCCTGCCTGCCTGTTTTGTCTTCGTCGTGTCTCCCCTGTCTCCTACATAATTTTGCTCTTGTCATATCCCTCACTTGTCTTGTATTAGCATCACCTAATAAAAAAAATAAAAAATGAAGGCTCTACCTCCCATAGTACATTTAGAGACTGTAGGTACCACAGGCAGCAACTACTATCAGGATACGGAACAGATCCAGATCAAGGACTAAACGTGCCTCAGCTGGACTCAGGTACCATTCACTAAAACAAGGATCAAGTATTAAACTATGTAGTCCAGGAGAAAGTGTAGTCAGATATCAGTACAATGGTCAGCTGGATCAGCAGGATGTATGGACCAGGTAGGTTAGTGAACGTGACCTGAAGCTTTCAATGCCCAACATCTCACCAGCAGAACCTCATCAGGTTCAGGATCTGGGCTGTGGACAAAGTCAGGACATCCAACATCCACCTCGTGGACCATAATCCTCTAATCACAGTTTTTAAACCGTGGCTCCCATCCTTGATGGTGCATGCTTTAAAATGGACGTGCAGAAGCAGACTCTCAGTGAATGAAATCTGATATTGTGGACAGTATGTCTGTTTGTTTTGGTCATCATTGGGAGTGAGGAAGGAGAGGACTTTCATTCTACCTGAGGGAAAAACAAATATATTAATTCATTAAAAATGCTTTAATTGGGGTGCTGGTGGCCTAGTGGTTAGTGTGTGTGTCCCATGTAGGGAGATTGTAGCCCTCCAAGTGGGTGGCTCAGGTTCAAATCCGACCTGTGGCTCCTTTCCTGCATGTCATTTCCCATTCTCTCTCTCCTTGATTTCCGACTCTATCTACTGTCCCGTCTAAACAAAGAGCCCAAAAATAAATCTTTCCTCAGATTTGTCTCTTTTTAAGGTTTGGCCTATTATTTTGACTTTGTCTAAGAATATTTAGCTTCTTTCTAGTAGGGCTGTTTTTGCTTTGAAGTCATAAAGTCCATCACACTGTCGGCTGGTTCTGTGTCAGGCAGGTTAAGTTCTGACAGGGTCGGGGAAATAGGCCGCAGGGAAAGACCCAAATGCAGAAAAAATGGACTCACAGCTGCAATAAAATGATTCTTTTCCACATTTTACAGCCTTCAGGAAGGTCAGGGTTCAAATACAAACACTTCAAAAGAAAAAAACACAAGATAGAACCAAAGCACACAATGATCATGAGGTGGTAAGAAAACTAAATGAAGGTGATGAGGAAAATGAAGACAGGTGAGTAGAGTAGAAGGGAAGGTGTGGGCTATTGAAACCTAGAAGAGAAGGAGGTGAATTCTGAGGACCTCTGGTGGAGAAGTAGGAGAAACAGGAGAAAAGTACGAGTCCTGGGAGAGGTGAACATGGACTGAAGACTGAGAGTGATGTAAATGACTGAGGATGAAAGAGTGAGCCTACAGAAAAGCAGAACAGAGCTCTTTGTCAATTTCAGATCTCACCTTCCATCAGCAGGACGTCCATCTTTAAAGTTAATAAAGCGACTCATAGACCGATCACTCTTCATGGACACACAGCTGGGTCCAGGAGAGTCTGGTCTCTGTTCCTGCATCCTGATACAAAAAAAAAACATTATTAGTTACTGTGAGCAGCAGATGAGACAGTGATGATGATGATGATGATGGTGATGATGATGATGATGATGAAGATGATGATGGTGAAGGTGGAGTGATGTGAGTGCTGAGCTGTGACATGAAGAAGAGTCATGGACAGTTAGAGATCCTCACCTCAGAGCTTCATGTTCCTCACACAGAGAGGTTTTAGAGGGAGGGACTCCCTCCTCTGTGTCCTCACACTGATCCATAGCAGAGCGCCCCCTGCTGGGAGAGCTGCATTCTGTCACTACAACAACACTGATGGAGTTCAGCTGCTGAAGTCACATCCAGTCAAAGATCTTCAGCTGTGGAGAAAACAAAGAGATGAAGCTGCTGATTTACCTTCATCATCATCATCATCATCATCATCATCATCATCACCTCACTGTCAGTCTACAAACATCACATCTACCTGGTTCACCTTCATCATCACCATCACCTCACTGTCAGTCTACAAACATCACATCAACCTGGTTCACCTTCAAAAAGGGAAAGCAGCACCAGCAAAACCATGGTTATCTTATGGTCCAGCGTGATTGCTGGGCGCTCTTCTTTGCTGCTGCAAGACACATTTTTCTAGCAGTTTTTGGGTACGCATAAAAGTTGAAACATTTTCAACTTTTTTGATCAAGAAGCAGAGTCTCAGCGATCGTCAATGTCACTCAAAGTAACCAATCAAATCAAGTAGGTTTGACCTCCGCTTTTTACGACATTTTCCCCTCCTCCTCTTGGAGCAAACATATTTCATTTGGTCGCCCGTATGCACACACAGCCCTGCTCCACAGGCGCTCCCAGCTGTTCTTTCCTCAGCTGCGTTCAGGTGTTTTTTTGAGGCGAGTTGCGTCTCTGTGTGATCGGATCCTAAGGGGGCCCCATCTGACAGCACTCACTCTCATCGCTCTGCTAAGAGTCACATGATTTATTCCTATGAAATGAATTATCCGTCTGAGAGTGAAAACAGAGGAGCAGTGGTGGAGCAGATAGTGAAGATGAAATGTAACAGTAAATGACCGAATGCTGCGAGTCTAGTCTTAACTATCGGGGAGAGATGTTCTTTATGTTGGAAATAATACTTCTGTGAACTTTGAAGATAAATGTTTATGCAGAGCACTTTTTTGTAGGTGTCAGATTATTGATCACATATTGGTGATGAATGGTTGGAGGACCCCCCTGTGAAGGGGCCCAACAGACTGAAGAATCCCCATTGGTTAGATCAATCTGACACAGCTATCTGACTGGAAGGAGACATTCAATAAGAGCTGATCATAGAGAATAACTACAGCAGACAGAGTTTGTCTTTATAAATCTATCTACTAGAATCACACACTGTGATTTCACTGCAGTAATTCTACTTATTGAGCTGCATAATAAGGTCTCTGGTCTGTGCTGATCTCTGCTGTGGGTGCAGAGGAGTGTTTGTGTTGCTTGGCAA
This sequence comes from Labrus bergylta, assembly GCF_963930695.1. Taxonomy (NCBI): domain Eukaryota; kingdom Metazoa; phylum Chordata; class Actinopteri; order Labriformes; family Labridae; genus Labrus; species Labrus bergylta. The sequence goes on from NC_089196.1 coordinate 35,430,747, forward strand.
CCGTCCAGTTTCAGAGAAGTTGTGGAACCAGTTGAGCTGATGGAGTGATTATTTTCAGTCCTAACTGATGAGGACAGACTCCACGCCCTCCCTCTGCTGTGTAAAACTGTACTGTTAGCATGTTAGCATAGCCTGAATGCTAACTGAGAGTCATTGTGTTCCCTGCACTTCTACTATAGTCAGAGCAGCTAATGAACATGGTGACTAACTGTTAGCTTACAGCTCTTTTGACACTTCAATCAAACAGAGACTCTTAAAAAACAGTGAAAAGTGTTTCTTACCTTCAACACAGAGAACAGATCTGCATCAGAACGAGACAGAGTCAGAGTCCTACTGAGACCAGGAAATACCACAGTTGGTTCATCAACATACCAACAGGTGATCAAAGGACACACCCTCCATTTCTCCCTGAAGGAAGTTTGAGTTCATTATTTTAAGATTAATGAGAAAAAATAAAAGTGTGTGTGTGATCAGAAGCAGCAGAGATCGTCTTCATGTTGAAACCTCAGCTGTCAATCAAGAGAAGAACTTTCAGACTGTCAAAAAAAAAAAAAAACTTGAGTTATTATTGACCATCGTCCTTTTTAAATGATCTTCAGTGATCGATAAACTTCTTTGTTTAACATGTTTTATTTAATTGTCTAAAAACTGTCGACAGTTTCACAGTGAATGATCATTTACATCGATAGTCAATCAATGGGACGCTCTTTGAAATGAATGAAAATCTAAATGGACCTGGTTAATCTGAATCTACAAAGTAACTATCAAAGCAGATTTCAAGTGTCAGTCACAGCCAATCGAAATCTGTCCGTGTTCACACCTGACGCAGGTATGACTGCACTAAAAAAGGGACTACTACAGGTGATGTACAGTACCTGTGTGCCACTGCTGAAGCTCCCCCTGCTGACAAACTACAATAACTAACTTCCTGTTTCCAACACCTGCATACTAGAGATGTAAAGATTAATCGTGAGGCAGTTAAAAATTGATTCAAAGGTGTCAAGGTTCACTTTGATACTCTGAAAAACTGAATCGCAGTACTTTTTTTAAACAGTAGAGGGCGCCATCTATTCATGCTTCTCTTGTTTGATTTCCTACGTCACTCTCGTGAGCCTCAGCACCTGAAGAGCAGAGGAGGTTGGTTGTAACCTGGTTGTAACAAGCAGTCTTTATCATGGCAGATATGGTGATGGTGATATTGATGTATCACTTATATTTTGTTATAGTAGGCTATTGGTTTAATCCAGTTTCTTTCAACTGTTGTTGTTGAACTGTGTTCATTAAAATTGTAACGTGATAATGAAGTACTGTGATATTTTGTTATAGTGTTTCACAAAATGTTGAGTTGTTTCAGTTCACACACACACACACACACACACACACACACACACACACACACACACACACAGACACACACACACACACACACACACACCCACACACGCATGCACATATGTGTATGAACACTTTATGAACACAGCTTGAATTATGGTAAAAACTATTGACGATTGTTTTTATTGCATACTGAACTCTACATTTAATGATTAATCAATAAATTATTGATGATGATTATATGATGTAATAAAATTATAACATTATTAGGAGAAAAATATTTTGCCTGCCCCATATTGTAATACCTGACCACAAAATGCAAAAAGTTACTACGTTTTGGGCTCAGCATCTTGTTACATTATTGACCAGTTCTTACATTTCGGGTAGTTGTTACATTTTGGGCTCTAACAGGCCCAACAGACTGAAGAATCCCCATTGGTTAGATCAATCTGACACAGCTATCTGACTGGAAGGAGACATTCAGTAAGAGCTGATCATAGAGAATAACTACAGCAGACAGAGTTTGTCTTTATAAATCTATCTACTAGAATCACACACTCTGATTTCACTGCTGTAATTCCACTTAAAGAGCTGCATAATAAGGTCTCTGGTCTGTGCTGATCTCTGCTGTGGGTGTAGAGGAGTGTGAAGTGTCTGAAATATCGAGGACAGAGATAATATACTGCTCCTTTAAGTTTTATAAAATATACATCTGGAGAGGATTTGTATCTGAAGGAGATTTAGGAGTCCCCTCAAGTTGAATGTTTACTTTAAGGTGTTGTGTAAGAGAATTGTTTAATATGGATGTGTTACATCAAGAGAGATTACGAGGTGCATTGGTGTTTTCATGGCTGAGAATGATGGGTTTTGGTCAACACGCTTAAGCCTAAATATCACATCCCATCACCCCCGGATTTCAGTCAGTCTGTAATGCTGGCCAGGGCCGACCCGTGGCATAGGTAGCACTCATTTGGGGCGCTGCTGGCCTCGTGTCACAAAAAACCTCTATACTTTTGTAGGTATTTGGATGACATATGGAGGGGGGGGTCTGGTCTCACACTAAGGAGGATTTTGATAACTTTTTAACCATTCTGAACAATCACAATGCGTCCATTTCATTGAAGTCTACCACCAGCTACACCTCGGTAGACTTTCTTGACACTACCACATACAAAGGTAAAATTTCCAGAAAACAAACAAATTGGACATTAAAGTATGTTTCAAGGAGACAGATAGTCATGCTCTACTCCACAAAACTAGCCACCATCCTAAACACACCTATGCTGGGCTGGTAAAGTCTCAACTGCTGAGATTTCACAGAATATGTGGCGACAAAGAGGACTTTAAACAGGCCACTAAAACACTGTTCTCAGCACTGGCCACCAGAGGGTATTCCCGCTGCTTTCTTAGAAGGTCCTTCAAGACATTTCAGGAAACAAAACCCCAATTGCTTTCCTCTATTTTGCCCTTTGTTACTCTCCAGCAGCGATTCAATTAGTCAGAGTTATTAAAAATAATTTTCAAAACATCATCGCAGAAACCGAGATTTTACGAGACCACAGAATCATTGCAGCGTTCAGAAAAAACAGGAACCTGAAAGATTACCTGGTCAAAGCAAGAGTCCAACCCATGTTGACCCCTAAATCCAGAGGTCACGTGGAATTTTTTAAGCACCAAACTTGGTTGCGCAGCAGATACAATAAAAATGTTTTTAAAATGGAATATATGGGAAGCCCACACTCCAAAAACTGTGTATACCTGATCAGTTGTAAACGATGCGGATTACAATACTTAGACTTAGACTTAGACTTAGACTTTCTTTATTGTCATTCAAACTTGTACTTTACAGTGCAGATAAGAACTAAATTTCGTTGCATTTGGCTCGTTGTAGTGCAGGATGAAAACAGCAGCAAGTATTTACATATAAAAAATAAAAATAAGGTGCAGATATAAATAGATATAAAAAGAAAAACTATGAGTAAAATTACTATACAGATAAATATATTGCACGTTATATTGTGTTTTACAGTCCAGTGAGGTAGTCCTGTGTGGGGGTTTGAGGGGGAATGGAGGGATTATTTTTTCCTGTTCAAAAGTCTTATGGCCTGTGGGAAGAAGCTGTTACAGAACCTGGAAGTTCTGCTTCAGAGGCTGCGGAACGTCTTTCCAGAGTCCAGCAGTGAAAACAGTCCTTGGTGGGGGTGGGAGGTGTCTCTGCTGATTTTCTGAGCCCTGGTCAGACAGCGGATCTTTGCGATCTCCTGGATGGGAGGAAGTGGAGTCTTAATGATCTTTTCCGCCGTCCTCACCACTCTCTGCAGGGACTTCCAGTCGGAGGCACTGCAGGCTCCGGACCAGACAGAGATGCAGTTTGTTATGATGCTCTCTATAGTGCCTCTGTAGAAGGTGGTGAGAATAGGAGGAGGGAGGTGTGCTCTCTTCATCCGACGCAGAAAGTGCATGCGCTGCTGCGCTTTTTTCACAAGAGCGCCGGTGTGAAGGGACCAGGTCAGAGTGTCTGTTATCTGCACCCCCAGGAACTTTGTGCTGCTAACTCTCTCCACTGCTGTGCCGTTGATGAGGAGTGGTGTGTGGCTGGGCTGGCGCCTCCTCACACATCTACATACACACTCATCTGCACACACACACATTTACACCTCATCCACAAGCCTTGCTTGATAATGTTTGTTGCTTAGATTAGTTTATAATAGTTATTTGTTTAATTAAGTTCATTGATTTTGGATTGATGTTGCTTTGTTTAAATAAATTCTGTTATAATTTAAGAGAGCAGTTGTTTGTGGTTACTGGTGTATTTACATTGTGATATAAGCTGGGTGCGAAGGCTTTGTGTACGGATTTCACGCCTTCAATTTATTAAATATAGTTATTCATTATTAATAATATTAGTAATTAAATAACTAATTTGAGACTGATTTGAGTGATATTTTGGTTATATTTACCTGATTACAGGTTGGTGCCCCAAAACGAGATTAAACATAGTTTAATGATATTTTATTTATATTATTAATAATTAAGTTTAATTATTAAAGAATATAACCAAAGTTGACTTGATACAACCCCAACAATAGTCAGTAGTTCTACATCAGGAGAGCAGTGACTTGAGACTATCTCACCGTTGTTGCACCAGTTGTTGTTGGTGTATATGCAAACACCGCCACCTCGGGATTTACCAGTGAGAGAGCTGCTCCTATCCAGGCGGTCCAGGCGGAACAGGCGCATGCTCAGTGTAGTAGCCGGGTTGGACAGCACCTTAACAAACTCATGGTTAAGAGTTTGAAAGTAAGATTAGATGAAGAATCTGCTGATTTAACACAGGAAAAGTTACGGTTGACACCTGGAAATCGGAGGCGAGGGATATCCCTGGATGACACGGGGAAACTCAACAGATCTGTGAAAGCTATCGCGGGTAGGCACAGCTATGCTGTGAACAGACCAGAATGGGGTGACTCAGAAGAGATTAAAAGTGAGGACAGTATGGAGATCAGTCAGGGAAGTGAGAGAACAAGAGACAAAAGAGGCAATTCTTTTGAGCTCGTTGGTATGAAGAAACAAAGGAAACTACGATCTGGAGGAGGAAGTGGGGAAATCAGGGTTGAAGAGAAGGAATTTCTCAGAAAGTTATGTTGGGATATATGACCTACAATGTAAGGCAATATATACCCAGACCAATGAGATGCTTTAACTGTCAAAGATTTGGACACACTGCTCAGACATGTAAGGGAAGGAGAAGGTGAGCAAGGTGTGGGGAGGATCATGAATATGAGCAGTGTAAAACAGGTATGCAACCAAAGTGTTGTAACTGTGGAGGGAATCACAGTGTGGCATATGTGAGGTGATGAAAACGGAGGTGCAGGTTCAACAAGTCAGAGTGCACAATACAATCACATATGCAGAAGCTGTGAAGGTGGTGAAACAGGGGAGAGGGAGAGAGATGGAAGATACAAATGAAGGCCAGAAGAACAAACAGCCAGAACAAACAGAAGAAGGGAAAGTGTGCGTGGATCTGAAGAAACTGGTTACATTCATAGCAGGGGTCATAAACGCAACAATGGAAACAAAATCAAACACTGAAAGAAAACAAATATTAGTAAAAGTGACAGCAAATCATCTAAACATGAACAAACTGACATGGGAGGAAGTGAGAAATGATCTCAATGCCCAGGCTCATCAAGAAACATCATGTGTAGGATAGCAAAAGACCCACCATGGTTCTTTTATTACAATGAAACGCAATGAGCTTTTCAAAGAATTTTAACCATTTATAGGTCCATTACCAAGATTACCAGATGTTATCTGTGTGCAACAAACATGGTTGAAAAGTCACTTAGATTTCAGAATTAACAATTACTCTGCTGTTAGGTGTGATGGGGGATGGGGGAGGAGAATGTGCTACATTTATTAAAGGAAATCTTTCATTCAGAGTGGTTAGTAAAGGGAGAGAGGGAGGATTCATACTCATAGAAATGTGGACGGATGTAGGACAGACAACTATTATCAATTATTATAATAAAACTAGATCTCATCAAATGAAAGCAAATACAGGGACAGACTAAAAACCATGTGGTCTGGAGTGGAGATTTGAACTCACACAGCACATTGTGGGGAGGGAAAAGACGGATACTAAATAATAGAGCAACTTTAGGAAGACAGTCACTTGGTATGTATAAATGATGGTAGAGGAACACAAATAAATATTCATACAGGAAACAGTTCAGCACTAGATCTGATGCTGGTTTCAAGAGAATTGGCAGGAATATGTGAGTGGAAAATATGGGAAGAAACAACAGTTGGAAGTGACCCGTTTTCCAATATTTTAGAATATATATGTGGATAGAGAGGTAAAGGAGGAGGAACGAGAGGAACAGTGAGTATTCAGTAAAGATAAATGAGATCACTTTCAGGATGTGAAAGGGGAAGTGGGGAAATAGACATCACTCGAGACATAGAAGAGGTAATTGAGTAGTTTTTTGTGTACTGTTACTTTTAAAGTAGTTTTTAAAATCTGTACTTTTACTTTTACTTAAGTAGAATTTTTAGTATTTCACATTTTAAATCCCATCCGTTACTGAGTAATGGCTGAGGCTCCTCCACTGTTAGGACCGGAAATACACGCAAACAATTTCAAAATAAAACCAGGCGGCACTTCCGGTTTAACGTTTCATTCATTTAAAACTAATTTACGGGAATTCACACAAAATACTTCAATATAAAACTGAGGAGTTACATCCATTTGAAACGATTTAGTCATTTATTTATATGAACATAAATACATTTAACGAATATAAATAAATGTAACTCATTACTCAACATCCTCTTTTTTACAATCTCTAATTTATTCGGTTAAGACGAGAGATGAACAGCAGAGTGAATTAGTGCAGAGAAAAATGCTTATCGAGTCTGCAGTTAAGGCTCTCTTCTTGGAAAAACATCTCATACAAAATTCCTTCTTTAAATATTAAAGTGAAGCATAGAAGTGCAAGAAGCCTTATTTAATATTTTTTAGGACAAAATAAAATAAGCTGATATGTCTAACTAAACTGAAGGATGACATTAATGACATTAAAGCCAATAAATAAATAATTAAAGCAATGTGGGGATGCATGAAGGCAGGCATAGTTAGTCACTATTCATGTTTACAATAAGTCATGATGTTATGACATTAATATATATAATAGGCCTATTCATCATGTTTCATTCTGTTGACATATTTCACAACAGGAAGTTCTCCTGCACTCCTTCATAAAGTCATCATTTCACTCTTAGACTGTACAGCGGCACTATTGTCTGAATATAGTTTAACTTTTATTTGTCATCATAGTTTGAGCTTACCTCGTGCATTTTAATTTGATATGTGGGAAAAGACACTACCATTGTAATAAAACCTGCTGATAAAGGAGGTGCTATTTGTATTTTAAAACGGGCTAACTACATAAATGAAGTGGAGCGACAGTTGTCAGATCCCGTTTGCTATGAAAAGACAGACAAAGACCCAATCGCGTGAGATTTCTCCCAAAGCTCCCTGTCTCTCACACACCCCTGAGACCGGTCTTTCCCTCTTTCCCTCTTTCCCTCTTTCCCTCTTTCCCTCTTTCACTCTGTCAAAAGCCATAAAAGTGCAGAAAACAGCAAAATATAAAAGCAAATATTGATCATTTTATTGCAGAGTTTGTGTGTACATTTTGGCCATGAAGGTGTCCATAAAAAAGAATAATGCAATCAAATAAATGTTGTTGCTACTCTTTGACATATCAAAGACTCTAATCATCATTCAACTAATAACATTGCATTTAAAGGGTTACAATTCAGAAAATAATTGAATGTTTTGAGCAAGTCGAAAGTTGTTTAACTTTAACTAACGCAGTCGAAAAATATAAAAACATTTTAGGAGGGCACAATGTTCCAGCAGTGGTGTTGTTTTACCTTTATATGCTGTAGAAGAAGCTCGTCAGGAGGCAGGATACTGCTCCCCACTGTGGCGGCGATAAGCATGAAGAACTCCAAACTCTGTACACTTCCCTGACAAAGTCAGTTAAATTAGAATGATTACAGCCAAAAATGAAAAACATTGATAAACAGATACGAGGCAGCAAAGATATATTCCAATACCGTTTAATTCCTGGATACACCACAAAGCATCATCTCTGACTTAAAATAAAACTTGTAAACTAAAAGTGGTACCAAATGTGTTTTTATTTTATCAATATTTCAGCCCTTGTTTTCTTGCTGTCAATTTTCAGATATTTGTTTGAATCTTAAACACGTTAAAAAAACCGTTTTTTTTTTTATTCTCGTAAATTTACAACTTTAATCTCGTAAATTTACGATTTTATTAACGTAAATTTACGAGTTTAATCTCGAAATTAAAAAAATAATAATAATTTAACGTGGCCCTCATCCTCCGTCGTACACTTCTATATCATAAAATGGGTTTTTTATGAAATACACACCTTCTCAAAGACATAACTCTTGTGCCCTCCTCAAATGTATTTATATTTTTCTGCTGCGTTACGCTGTAATAAATGATTCCGTAGTCATGTACATTTTACTTAATATATCTGATCAAATGTATTAAATATAATTGCGTCCTTGATTTTGTGGCAATTGTTTAAGTAACTTTCATACAAAAATGTCTGAGATAGTATCTGCTGATTTTGGTTACATTAAATATAATCTTTATGTTTATGTAATTCTAAATCAAGAGTGAATCCAACTCAATAGAATTAGTCAGTTTTTAATTGAAAAGCACTTCCTGTTATTTTGCGCCTTTTTTCTTCTTTTGAATTCAGCAGGCTCTCATCTGGTCACAAGACATAAAGAAAGTGCGGATGACTGGTGCCCCTTTCCCTCCATTTAACTCATCAATTTAATTTGGTTGACAAAGGTAAGGAGAGTTATTTTATACTGTAATGTTTATGACTTGTGGGTGTATGCTACGTTACAAAACGAAATTAGCAAGCAAAGTAATACAGAGAGACAGAGACACAGTAGAGGCGGAAAGGTAAATTATGCATGTTATGTTAGGCTATAGTGTGATGGTATTACGCAACGATATCAGAAAGATATCACGAGTAGTTACACTGAGAAAACCACAAGCTTTATTTTGAAAGTTACTGAAGAGGAAAGAGGAATCGCTCGCGCGGGGAGGGATGTAAACAACATGGTCATAGTTTTCTCATTCAGCAGGTAAAGGTACGATAACGTGTTGAAAAATGTGAGGAGAGAAATTGGCAATGCAACGACAGTGTCTTGAACCGTAATTTTTCAGCACAGCCGATCATGACAGATTTGAGTTTCGTGAACTGACGACCACGCTCCATTAAAAAACACAAAATTTATCACGACCGAGAGCTGTTAGCCCAGAGCTGCTAAATCACACATTGACTGTGACTGTGTCTGTGATACTCGTGCAAGCTCTCACGCATTCCTTTTTTTTCACGTGCTGAAAAGCATAAATTGCTCCTCTTTATTTAATCCTCTCTAATTTACAGTATTTCCTCACTCGCTGCTTGCTGACACCGAGCTGTCGCTAGCAGGCTACACTACATTTTTACAGTTTCCCTCTGTGTTCATTCTATTATTGATTATGCAAAGAAGATGTCTTACTTTTTTTTTTTAACTATGCATTAACTACTTAATAATTAGAGCTACTTACTTACTTTTTAGATACGTTGATAAGGTAATTCAAAGTGAATTTGTGAATGTTGTTAAAAACTATACTTTTGTCATACATGAAACATGCAGGATAAAGTAATCCTAGGAGGTTAACCCACTACATTAAGAATATATATTCACTCGTGGAAGTTTAGTTTTAAAGTGCAAACACTTTTCATGGGCTGAACTGGGTTCTTTCTCTCTCTGCCTTTGCTAGTTGTGATAAAAAATATCTATTGATTTTATTCAATGTAAAAATTGTTTTTACAAATCCGTCTTCCTTATATTTAATGTAACCAAAATCAGCAGATGCTATCTCAAACGTTTTTGTATGAAGGTTACTTTCAACAATTGCCACAAAATCAAGAAAGCATTTTTATTTAATACATTTTATCAGATATATTAAGTAAAATATACATGACTAAGGAATCATTTATTACAGCGTAATGCAGCAGAAAAATATAAATACATTTGAGTAAAATGCAACATTGATGGTTAAGACTAAAGAAGTCTTATCCTAATTCTAATTTAAAATGAGATGCAACGTTTTTCATCAAACTCATTGGGTATATTATGAGCATTAGGACAAGAATTTCTACATTTCATCCAGAATTCATGTTTAGAATAGAACTAAAGAGACAAAGAGAACACTTCCAGAAGAACTCTGAAAATCTAATTATAACTTTTACTAGCCCTTCAATACAAGCTATATTACACATGTAATTGAGAGGGTGATGTTTTTATATTCAAATAAGAGCAAAGGCACATCTCTAATTTAAATATTTCTGTATTATCTTCTAGGTGTCTCCAGATGAGATGGCGGTGTAAAATCTGTGGCTTCATAGCGACGACAAGGGGTGATCTTCTGACCCATTACAGACTACAGCACAGGACATTTGAAATTGGAAATCCGGTACCTTGTCTTGTTCATGATTGTCCATGCTCCTTTAAAACTTTGAATGCCCTACGCACACATCTTTCAAGATATCATCCAGAAGATGAAACTAGAGGGCCAGGAGTCATCTTCTGTTTTACATGTTTAATTTGCTCAACTCAACATCCCTCTAAAAAAGAATATTTTCTTCACCTTGGTAATCACCTGAGGAGATATGAAACTGTAGAGTGTGTTTTTGTTGGATGCACATCTTTTGTTGGCATCATCTTCTGTATGTTAAAGGCTGCTTGAAATGCTGTACCTTTAATAAAGTCTGATAAAAAGTGTTACTTTCGTCAAGCATTAAATGTCATTGTATCTTACTTAAGTAATATTTATTCTGTATTTTCTGATCGACTAATTCTAATCTCACACTAAAATGTAGGTCATAACGCGAACATGTATGTAATTGCCAAGAAATTATTATATTTACATTTTAATTAATTTTATTAAGGAAAATTAAAAAATGCATTGAATATAAAGATTAGTATTACTCAATTTTATATCATTTATATATCAAATTTAATTATTTATATCAGTACCTTTTACTAATTTAGACATTTCTCTTATTGATATCTACTTAATCTTTTTGTTTAAATTTGGTTAATTTATTTTTGTGCTTTATTTGAATCTACTCAATTTAAACAAGTAATTCAAAAGGATTTGAGTAACATTAACTTAACTTTTAACATAGTTAGATTAAATTAATAATATTGCATGCAATCTGTTGCCTCAATTTTATAGAGTAGTTATGGTGTATCTTTTTTTTTTACAGTGTAGTTAAAGTTAAACAACTTTCGACTTGCTCAAAACATTCAATTATTTTCTGAATTGTAACCCTTTAAATGCAAAGTTATTAGTTGAATGATGATTAGAGTCTTGGATATGTGACAAACTAGTAACAAAGTTGATTTGATTGCATTAGTCTTTTCTATTTAACCTCTGGACACCTTGGTTGCCAAAATGTTCTCACAAAATCTGCAATAAAATGATCAATATTTGCTTTTGTATTTTGCTGTTTTCTACACTTTCTATGAGCTTCTTGTTGTGCAGATCTTGTTTTTACTAAGCAGTCTTTGTTTTTCTTTTGTTTTTATTGTTTCTCAACAATAGTCAAAGAGCCGATTTCTTCTGTCGTTGTCAGATGCTTCAAAGGAGGCTTTGCCCGAGAACAGGTACTTAACTTTATTTGGATGCATTTCTTTGTTTCTTCTATTTTGTAAAATATTTGTATTAATATTTTGTGTTCACTCTATATTATAAAACGCCCATTGTTTCACAAATGCTCATCTTCTCTCTCCAGATGCAATCATAAAACAATTAACCGGTTTCCAACGGTGGCGCTGCTCTGTAGCGACCCGGGCTGCCTCGTGCTAAGAACCCAAAGTATTTATATACTTAATAATGTTATCGTTTTATGTTCGATGTGAAGGATGATGTTGATGTTTTTTTTTATTGCTGCAGCACAGGTGAAGAGCTGAAGACAAATTTCTCACTTTGTGAGACAATAAAGTTAATCCTGTCCCCTGCTATCCCTCGGCCATCTGTGACCACTTCTACTCCCTGCACTGTTTGATATTGTTTGTTCTGTTAAACTAGTTATTTGTATTTATTTATATGAAATATTAGAGTTATTACCATTTTATTCATGTTTGTTTAGAAGTAAATTAAATAAATTCTGTTGAATATAAAGATGTATGAATGTTTTCATTAAGTCTATGAATATTGTCTTTGATGGTTAAACTCTGCAATATAAGGGGCAACCGCTGAAATCTGCATAAATACAAATTTCTTGCAATAAATTCTGACTACAGCGATGTGATTGTTGGAAATCTTTTCATTGGGATAACAATGCAACTGAATTTACTTACACAGCCCTATAGCCTACCCTGACCTATGTTTTAATTCTGTTCTTTTAAAGGAGGATTATTATGATTCCAAAGAGGTGGAGAATCTCAAGTCCCTGGAAGAAATATGACTGCAGACTTTCACTTTAAACTTGAAAAATAAGGAACTGAAGACTGGTAAGAGACCACGTAGGTGCTCAGAGTGCAGTAAAAGATTTAACGTAAAAGGAATCTTGACCAGACACATGATGATTCACACTGGAGAAAAACCCTTCAGCTGCTCTCAATGTGAGAAAGTATTTACCCATAAGGTCAGTCTGACATGTCACATGGCAATTCACAGAGAGAAATCCTTTAGATGCTCTGAGTGTGGTAAAACAATTTAGACAAAAGTGGGGTCTGAAGTCACACATGTTAGATCACACAGGAGAAAAAGCCTTCAGCTGCTCTGTTTGCAGTAAAGGTTTTTCCCAAAGAGGAAATCTGACCAGACACATGTTAGTCCACACTGGAGAGAAATGTTAATCCTGTGCAATGGTAAAACTGATCCAGAGGAATCCAAGTTAACAACATCACTAATCTGTATTCATAAGTATGTATTGACCAACAGATGTATAAGTGCAGTTATAAAGGGATATAAGACAATTCTGTTGACAGAAATCTGTCTCTACTTTTTTGACATTGATGTTTTGTTGCTGACATATGAACCTGTAAGTTGGGAGCAGCTATGACGTTTGAATTGAAAGGGTTTATATGAAACAGTTACAGTGTAAGGATCCTTCTTCTCTCCTGATATCTTCTCTTATTTCTGTCACTCTGTTTCCTTGGAGGCCTCTGTGTTGGGTAGCACAAGTTCTTCAGACAGCTCATGTGTAACCTTGTAATAAATAAACTGATGTAGAGTGAGAAAGACTTTCATCTACTTGTGTTATTTTGTGTCGAGTGTCTAAAGTGTCTTTGGTAAAGAAAAGGAGTTCAGCAGATCCTGATGCAGAGCGACCACAGTCAGGTCAGGTCGATGTCGATTTCACTGAAAACCTGTAAGCCTTAATAAGAATCCTGCAGTCAGAATACAAAATAAAGAAAATCACAAACTGAATGATAACACCTGTAGATGTCATCTGGCATTCTGGATTTACTCAACATACTGTTAGAAGAAATGATAGAGATGCATTATAGCCTTCAGTGTGTGTAACTAAATGGTATATGGAAAAAAACACTTCAATGGTGTGTTTATTTGTTCTGTTATCATTTCTCTCTTTGGCTTCCTTTTTGCTGCTTCACTGCTTTTTATACACTTTCAGCTAAGAGGAAAATGATTCTTCGATTGGTTTTGGCGCTATCCAATTCCCACGGTAACCTGACTCGTCATCAATCTTAAAACTTTTCTTATTTCAATAAAAGTAACTGCTTTCATTTATCAATATTTCACCTCCAAGCAGACCCTTATTCTAAAAGACTGAACACATTGGTTTGGGTTAGGCCACGATAGTAAAAGAGTTCGAAGAGGAGACTTTAATGCAGCGAGGTTACAACTGTTTATTGTGTGTGGTTCTGAAAAGGAAGGAAAATATCTATGAACAAAATTCTTCCCATATACATTCATATTATAATTGTAAAGTAATCTGGGGAAGCAGTTTTCCACTTATACAATGTTAACCATGCATCTTTTAGCATCCTTACCTTCCTTTTTCTCATTTTAACACCAAACAACACAAATCAGAATTTAAGTTAATATCACCATTAAATGAATCTGAATTTTAGTATCTATTCAGTTCTTTATCTTTTGTTTACAATTTAAACAAACCAGTTAAATGTGTTCAATATTAATTATTATTTACCCTTCTAATTTAATTGTTTCCTGTGAACACTACACTATAAAACCAGAATGCAGAGTGCATCACTATGAAATAAACAGCCTACATTAAATACATGTCACCATTCAAACATTCTGAACAGATAATTACCAAAGAACACAGCACACTTACCAAAGGTATCTCTGCTGTCTTCCTTTCATTGAATTCAGCCTGAAAGTGTCTCAGCCTCTCACCTCACTCCTGCTCTCACACACACCGCTGACACTCCTGTCTGTCAGTTAGAGCCACTCAGCAGGTTTACACACCTGGCTCACAAAGGTTACCTGATTTCCTGACCTGCTCAGTGCTGCTCTCCAGTGTTCAATACAAACTTTAAATAAAGGCTGACAACAGAGATAACCTGATAAGTAATAATAAAGCTGATTAACCTTTAAACACAAAGTAAATAAAAGCATATTAATATTTACATTTTCAGATTGTCCTTAGATTTTAACAAAACAAAGACTGATTTAAAAAAATCCCCCAGACACCAAACATTTGTTATATGGAAAATAACATTTTTTTGTGTGTTTTTTTCATTAAGAATATTATCATTATGTAATCAAACTGTCAATTAAAGGGTTCAAAATCCTGATAATTATTCAATATTTGATCGTTTTGATCAGGACTGAAGTTGATCAAAAGATTTAACCCAAAAAAGCAGAAAAAAAATTAATCTGTACTATTTTTATAGCAGTTTTTGGAAGTGAACATTTTTGTCCTTAATGACTCAAGAGGGTAGTACATTTTAAATCTGATGCTACACAAAAACTAATAATGCATTAAAGTCAATATTTTGTATAATCTTTGACATATCCAAGACTGATTTTTAAAAAATCCCCAGCCACCAAATATTTGTTATATGGAAAATAACTTTTTTTTTCATAAACAACAACAGTGATCAAGTAATGAAATTGGCATGTAAAGGGTTAAAATTCTCAAAATGACTGAATGTTTGGTAGTTTTGAGCAGGGTGAAAGTTATTTAAGAGATTTATGCAGAAAGAAGCAACAAAAAAAAAGTAATCTGTTCTATTTTTATAGCAGTTTTTTGGAAGTGGACATTTTTGTCCTTAATGACTGAAGAGGGTAGTAAATTAAACTGATGCCTGAGGGTTTAAAGTGTGTCTTATACAGCAGATTTGATGGTAACAACAGCTTATTTCAAGGACCTTCATATAAAGTGTTACCCAAGAAGAACTTAGACTGAAGTTCTGTCTGTGTTTAAACGGATGTCATGAAACTCTTTAACCAGAGCTGTCTCAGTGCTGTGGTTTGGTCCAAAACCTGACTGGAAGACATCCAAACAGTTGTTCAATATCAAGAAGTTATTTAACTTCTGAAACACAGCTTTGTCTATCATTTGACCTAACAGAGGAAGATTTGATATAGGCCTGTAATTATTCATTATTGTCTAGATTGTTCTTTTCTAGTAGTGGCTTGATGACTGCTGTTTTCAGGGCCTGTGGGAAGACACCTGAGAGACAAGTTTACCATTTGTAACAGATCTGGAGCCATGACTCCTCCTCCTGCTGCCAATATCAAGACAGCAGGAGGAGGACTTTAATTGTTTAATTGTCACTTGTTTTTTATTGGTGAGATCAGAACAATACAGACATTAAAGAAGGGGGTCCATTGTTTTTCTGTAATGTAGAACATTTAACCCCCATTACCACCCCCACCCCCCATTATCACGCCCCCCAACCATGAAACAGACCAGCTGGACAGAGTGAACAGAGTCAGCTGATCTTCAGTCAGCAGTGTTTCTCAGACCGACAGACGACACAGAGACACTGAAGAACCACGAGACCAGAACCCAAACCCAGGATAGAGAGGTTCAGTGAATGTGGTGTTGAAGGTGTGGAGGTGGATCAGTGTGTCAGAGGAGACTCTGTAGAAGGACAGAGAGCCAGCAGGACAGTCCACATACACTGCTACTCTGTTAGAGACAGAGGAGGAGGAGGAGGAGGAAGAGGAGGAGGAGATCTTTGTTCTTATGTTATTGTAATAGACACAGTAACCTCCATCAGAGCAGATCAGACTCCAGGACTGATCATTAAATCCAAACCAACATTCATTCATACCTCCTCTCCTTCTGATTCCTCTGTAACTCACTGATACATAAACCTTCCCTCTCCACTCGACCTCCCAGTAACAGCGACCAGTCAGACCAGTCCTACACAGCAGCTGAGACCAGTATTCAAATCTGTCTGGATGATCAGGATATGACTGAAGCTCCTCCACATGTGTCACCTTCCTGTTGTTGTCAGACAGTTTCAGGTTTCTGCTCACTGTGTTTGTGTCCAGTTCCAGCTCACAGGCGTCTGATGGAGAGAACGAGACACAACACAGCTGCAGGTTATCATCTGTTCATTCATCAACAACTTTACTGACACTTACTGATAGGGGTGTAAAGGTACACGTACTCGGACCGGACCGTTTCAGTACAGGACTGATCCGAGAACGCGCGGAACAAAAGTGATTTAATCTGTGTTCCGACACGGACCACAAAGTGGAAGCACACCTCAGGGTGGAAGAAGGCTGTGGTTGCTAGTATGGGACACAGCTTTTAGTTAGTAACTTGTAAAAAAGTTCAAACATAAACTGTGCAGATTAGTAGTTCCTCAAGTCCTGTTGGTCTGGACAGTTGCATATAACCGTGATGGAGTTCTTTTTACAGACTTACTCTTAAGTTTTGTTTTAATTTTCAGCGATGATCCCGCACAAACTAAGAGCAAAAGGGGAGGGGGAGACGCGTCTGTGTGGGAGAATAACCTGCAGCATGATAGAATGAACACCTCCCTCCCCATTCCCACAATAATGGACAAAGAGACGTTGACAAGACGAGAGTAGTGTGCCGTTGTTGTTCAGCGGACATCGGGTACGTCACAGGCAACACGTCCAACTTATTAAAGCACTTGAAAAGGCACCACGTGAACGTAAACATCACTGCAACTAGGAAAAAACAGACAGCCTTTTGCTAGTAATTCTAAACCAAAGCCATAAAAAATGCCATTGAAGTTCTTATATCGACAGAGGGAAATATTAATAGTTCTGAAACTACACTGTCCCAGATGTGATTAGGTTTATTATGTGCTCAAAGAGCATTCAAAAAAGTGTTGCCTTCATAAACTAAAAGGTGGAAGTGTAATTATAAAGAAATATTTTTATATATAGGCTATATTAATGACTTCATTTCATTCTAAAATACTTTATTTCATTCATATCTTTTATTTATTGGAGACTCTTTTGGTTGAAGGAAGCAACATAAGTTTATTTTATGTTTTTGTTACAATGTTTAATTTAAAATGTTATTAAAAAATAACCTGAGCAGGTGTACAAGTCTGAACTGTCGATGCTGCACATAGTCCAATGTGAAAAAGGGAAATTATAAATGTTCCTAATAAAGAAAAAAAAGCGTTGCATCAGGTCCCTTTACTGTAGTGAAAATGTACCAAACCAAAGCTTCAAAACTGAGAACTGTACCGAACTGAAATGTTTGTGTACCGTTACACCCCTACTTACTGAGAGTCAATCAAACTTACAGTTCATATTCAGCACTGAATGATGTTTGACAGCACTGAAATGTAATAATCCACTTCTAATCAAGTTCAAATGGAGTTACCATGGCAGCCAGGAAGAATGGAGATCCAAATCAACAAACACATGCAGTGAATAAAGTCTGACTAATCAAAGTGCAGCACAAAGAATCTATGAACCATCTGCTGTCTCCAACTGTTCTGTCCTCAGAGGTCACATTCAGCACAAACAGGAGCCTCATTTCCACTTTCACTGTCACACACAATGTGATGGCAGCAGGAGTGTGCCACGTCCCTTTGTCCTGTCTAACTAGTTTTAAACTGTGTTTCTGAAGTCATGGAGACCATTTCTTTTCCATCAATCTAGGCTCTACAACATACATGTTTTTGTTTTAATTGAAATTTAACTGGACTGGATGAACAGATCGAAATCTGAAGAAACAGATGACAACTCAGTCCTTGTGAGTTTTTCTCTGCTTGTCTAAGGTGTAGGCCACGCCGTCCCGACCTCACCTGGCCACCTGGCGGCCTGCAGCTGACTTGTGTATTGTTGTTGGATGTTCCTGCTGGCCTGTACTATGGTGATCGTGGACTTTGCTGTGTGCCTTACTGTCTGCACAGCCAGAAGACGAGGAGGAGAGCTAGCTTATGTCTCTAAAGATATTCTGTTTCTATTTCATCACTGAATTCACGTCTGGATGTTTTTGAGGAGAGAACTTGATGTTGGAGACTCTGCATATTTACATGTTTATGAAAATGAACGTCAAATCAAAAATGATTTCTGCTGTTTTTAAAGTTGATGAGCTCCACGAGCTCGACTACGAGCAGCCGGCCAGCAGCCAACATCAAAATGTGAAATGTCACAAAAAGTGCATGTTGTAAAATATACATTTCTGTTGGATGTGATGAATGGTGATTTTCTATTCACTGGATTATCACTTTTATTTCAGTTTACATTTTTTATTTCATATTTAAACTCTCATGAGTTTCCATCACCCTCACTTTTATCATCACTTTGTGTTACTTCCAGCCCTCATCCTGTTGTAGTTTGAAAGGTTTAATCATAACAGAAACACAATCTGGACAGCAGCAGGCACAAACCAATAGTTATCTAACCTCTGAATTTAGCCAAGTCATAAGATCATGTTCTGATACACAAGACACAGACTAACACAAAGACCATAGAGCCTCCAGTTTTCATTAATATATTTCAATATCTTGCATTTATCATCAATTGTGATTTTTAGTTTTAATAAAGAGTTCACAGAGACATGGCGATGGCTTCACACATTTCACCTCCTCCATACTCAGCACATCTTCATCAGCTGCATGTATTTATTCTGTAAATAATTCAAGTGTGGACATTAAGTCGGGGCATCTCTGACACGATCATTAAGCCATATATTTGATCATAATTAGTCACAGAGCAGACGGAGATGCCCACGAAAATATGTGGCCAACAATTCAAAGTTTTTGTTGGTTGATCAAACCTTTGATTAATAATATGATAGAGTGAGGGAGAATGCTGACTGACGTGTCCTCTCTGCCACTATATGAAGAAATCAGTGTGGGTCCTGTAAACATGTAAACATTGCAGATATACTCGTGCGTAATGATGAACGGTGGATGTTTTGGCACATAGGACAGCGTGAATGCAGCAGCGACGTGGTGTCATTCTCTGAATTTTCTTCAGTTCGTGATCCTCCTGCTGCAGCAAACTACCGATATGTCCATTTTATCCTTCACTTCATTCACAAGTTCCTTTGTTTCAGTTTTCGTGATCCAACGCTGGAAACCTTTGATCTGCCCCCTCGTTTGGATGCATTTTCATTCACGAGCTGCTTTGCATTGACCGTTTATGGTTGAATGTGGGCGTGTAGAGGGCGGAACATGGGACTAATCTACGTGCGCACATTTCCAGGTGGATCGTGATTTATAAAGGGAACATTGCGTGCAGGTGTGCGTACGAACGGTTTTATAACTCTGAATCATTTTGTGCGCACGCCATTTCTGGGTTTTTGGCACACGTACATTTTTAGTATGAATTTTACGCACTCTTTTATAAATGAGACCCCTGGTCATTTTTAAAAACCTCCTCAAACACCATCTGTTCACCAAAGCATTCAGCCTCATCTAACACTCCCCTCAGCTGATCACCCACTCCCTTTCTCCTTCATTTGTTTGTCTCGTGTTTCTATCCTTTCTCTTCTCTGTTTGTGTTTTTCTATTCCTCTCTTGTTGTCTCCCATTACGCCCCCCCCCCCCCACACACACACACACACACTTTGTAAAGCATCCTTGGGTTTCATGAAAGGCGCTATATAAATCTAAGTTATTGTTATTAACTTCTCCAAGAGAAATAAACAAATCCTCTATTCACAAGCCATAGTCTCTGTCTGATTGTTCAAGAGCATTTACTCTTCTACACTCCAACATGTGCTGCTGTGTTCTGATGAAGAGAAATGAAAACACACTCACACTTCCTCAGACCAGGCTTCAGTCTGTGCAGTCCACTATGGTCCAACCTGGAGGAAGAAACCAGATCAGAATCTATTTCATACATCTTCATTTAAATCCAGCATCAGACAAGAAGCAGAGTTTATCATTCAGAAACAGTGAGACAGCTTCTGTGTGTCTGTCTGTACCTCAGTGTCTCCAGTCTGCAGTGTGGATCCTCCAGTCCAGCAGACAGCAGCTTCTCTCCTCGTTCTCCTGGATGATTGTAGCTCAGGTCCAGATGTGTCAGGGGGGAGGAGCTTAGAGCTGAGGCCAGAGACGCACAACCTTCTTCTGTGATCAGACAACCTGACAGACTACACACACACACACACACACACAAGCACACACACACGCGCACACACACACACACACACACACACACACACGCACACACATACACACACACAACATGCTTAACATCCATTGGTTCATTCTTCTCTGTTTTACCAGTAACATCCCGTCATAACCATGCAGCTGAACAGAATAGACTTCATAATCTGATACTAATCAATATTTACTCTGGTGACAAATAGTGAAGGTAAGACAGAGCGTGAGATAAACACACAGACTGCTTTGACATCAGCAGTGATGTAGAAACAGTTCTGAACTGTTTCATCTGAAATAAAGATTCTTTAGTTCTTTATGTTCCAAACATTATCCATGGTTTGTTTGTTGGTGGGGAAAGAACTTCATATTTAACTTTCTTTATTCCAGTCCAGCTTCCTCAGACTAAAAGACTGACAGCTATAGAACGAGCTCAGAGCTTTACAGCTTTAATGTGGAAACATACAGTCAACCTTTAAACCACCACCAAGGCCCTTTTAATAAATGATTCATCAAGAAAACATGATCTTAAAGGACTAATCTGGATCAGCAGCACACTAACCTGAGAGTGTCCAGTCTACAGAGTGGACTCTTTAATCCAGTAGACAGCAGCTTCACTCCTGAATCCTGCAGGTTGTTGTTGCTCAGGTCCAGCTCTCTCAGACTAGAGGGCTGGGAGCTGAGGACTGAGGACAGAGCTTCACAGCTTCTCTCTGAGAGGTTACAACCACTCAGCCTGAAGAGGATATGTTTGGTAAGTTAATCAAAATATCAAATAAACTAAGTACATTTAAGCTTATTGGGTAAACTTTCACATGAATAAGTCCTTACCTGAGCGTTTCCAGTGAACAGTGTAGACTCTTTAAACCACTACACAGCAGCTTCACTCCTGAATCCTGCAGGTTGTTGTTGCTCAGGTCCAGCTCTCTCAGACTAGAGGACTGGGAGCTGAGGACTGAGGACAGAGCTTCACAGCTTCTCTCTGAGAGGTTACAACCACTCAGCCTGAAGAGGATTCAGAAGAACACAAATGAAAGCAATTACAAACTATAGTTGTTATTTCTGAATGAAGAGAACTACATTTGAACTGGATAGTTATGTGAGCACATACAGAGCTTTGTTTGAAGCTTTGATCACAGGCAGCAGCCTCAGAAGAGCCTCCTCTGAAGCAGAGTATTTCTTCAGGTCAAACACGTCCAGATCTTTTTCTGATGACAGTAAGATGAAGACCAGAGCTGACCACTGAGCAGGAGACAGTTTATCTGTGGAGAGACGTCCTGATCTCAGGGACTGTTGGATCTCCTCCACTAGAGAACGATCATTCAGTTCATTCAGACAGTGGAACAGATTGATGCTTTTCTCTGCAGACAGATCCTCACTGATCTTCTCCTTCATGTACTTGACTGTTTTCTGATTAGTCTTTGAGCCACTTCCTGTGTGTGTCAGCAGACCTCGTATGAGATTCTGATTGGTCTCTAGAGAAAGACCGAGGAGGAAGCGGAGGAACAAGTCCAGGTGTCCATTAGGACTCTGCAAGGCCTGGTCCACAGCACTCTGATATAAAAGTGTTGGGTCAGGGTTTTCTCTGAATCCTTTAGACCACCTGGATGTTGTTTGTTCTTCTGACATCAGATTGTCTCCAGAGTTGATGAAGGTCAGATGGACATGAAGAGCAGCCAGAAACTCCTGAACACTCAGATGGATGAAGCAGAACACCTTGTCCTGGTACAGTCCTCTCTCCTCTTTAAAGATCTGTGTGAACACTCCTGAGTACACTGAGGCTGCTCTGATATCGATGCCACACTCTGTCAGGTCTGAGTCATAGAAGATCAGGTTTCCTTTCTGCAGCTGCTCAAAAGCCAGTTTTCCCAGAGACTTAATCATCTTCCTGCTCTCTGGACTCCAGTGTGGATCTGTCTCAGCTCCTCCATCATACTTGATGTTCTTCAGTTTGGACTGAACCACCAGGAAGTGGATGTACATCTCAGTCAGGGTCTTGGGCAGCTCTCCTCCCTCTCTGGTCTTCAGCACATCCTCCAGAACTGTAGCAGTGATCCAGCAGAAGACTGGGATGTGGCACATGATGTGGAGGCTTCTGGATGTCTTGATGTGGGAGATGATACTGCTGGCCTGATCCTCATTTCTGAACCTCTTCCTGAAGTACTCCTCCTTCTGTGGGTCAGTGAACCCTCTGACCTCTGTCACCATGCCAACACACTCAGGAGGGATCTGATTGGCTGCTGCAGGTCTTGTAGTTATCCAGAGGTGAGCAGAGGGAAGCAATTTCCCCCTGATGAGGTTAGTCAGCAGCACATCCACTGAGGTGGACTCTGTGACATCAGTCAGGGTCTCGTTGTTTTTAAAGTCCAGAGGAAGTCGACACTCATCCAGACCGTCAAAGATGAACACAACCTGGAACTCTTCAAACCTGCAGATTCCTGCTTCTTTGGTTTCAGGAAAGAAGTGATGAACAAGTTCCACCAGGCTGAACTTTTTCTTCTTCAGCACATTCAGCTCTCTGAAAGTGAATGGAAATGTGAACTGTATGTTCTGGTTGTCTTTGTCTTCAGCCCAGTCCAGAGTGAACTTCTGTGTTAAGATTGTTTTCCCGATGCCAGCCACTCCCTTTGTCATCACTGTTCTGATTGGTTCATCTCTTCCAGGTGAGACTTTCAAGATGTCTTCTTGTCTGATGGTTGTTTCTGGTCTGTGTGGTTTCCTGGATGCTGTTTCAATCTGTCTGACCTCGTGTTCATCATTGACCTCTCCAGTCCCTCCCTCTGTGATGTAGAGCTCTGTGTAGATCTGGTTCAGAAGGGTTGGGTTTCCTGCTTTAGCAATCCCCTCAAACACACACTGGAACTTCTCCTTCAGGTTAGATTTGAGGTATTTTTGGCACACTGCACCAAACGTTCCTGAATAAACAAATAGCTGAAATCATTGAACAGATCCTGATATAGATCACATGACTATCTGAGTTTGGAACTTTAAACCTCTTTGTCCTTTTTCTAAAACACTAAATCTGTTAAAATGTTCTTACTGCTCTGCAGACAGTCAGCCAGCTCCTTCTGCTTCATCCTCCTCAGGAAGTGCAGAGTGATCTTCAAAAATGCCTCTTTACAGCTTCTCCCCTGCTCTTCATCCTCACTCTGACTCTCTAAGCATTCTGGGTAATCTGTACTCAGAACTCTCTGGACTCTCTTCAGCTCGTTCTTCACAAAGGTGATGATGTTCTCCTCCAGCAGCTGGAACAGAAGGAGACACTGGATATTTAATATAAACTGGTAGAACTCAACATGTGGTTCATCTGTCAGTCTGAAGCTCAGCTGGTCTAAACAGAACAATAACTTAGAATTAAATTATTGTAATGGTAGTATATTAATTAACAGTGTGTTGCACACACCATAAAGATGGAGTCCAGGTCTGTTGGATTCTGCTGGTCTGATTGATCTCTGTGAACGTTGGAGCTCTCCTGTTGAACTCTGTGACAGGACATATTACACAAGAAAACAACAGGATATAAATAACGAAACTCTGAGCCAAGATATGAGTATTAAAACAACAGCGACATAACATTAACTTGATTTTTAATTCTCACCTTCCATCAGCAGGACATCCATCTTTAAAGTCAATAAGGCGACCCATAGACCGGTCACTCTTCATGGACACACAGCTGGGTCCAGGAGAGTCTGGTCTCTGTTCCTGCATCCTGATACAAACAAACAGCTGGTTAATGAAAGCATTTAGAACAAAGATCATTTTTAATCAGATTGTTCCAGTTTAAACTGGCAGATGGATAATCAGTAATCAGGAGGCAGAGGTGAAGTTCTCCACAGTTCTCTCTGTTTCTATTAGAACAGTATCTCACTCAGAATACAGCCAACACTGTGTCTGTCCTCAAATTCTTCAGACTGATGAAACTAAAGTTAACAGAAGATGACTTAAAGATAAACACAGCTCAGAAAGATGCTGTGGTTAGTAACTGAGATTTACAGATACCAACATGCAGTAATATGATCTCACAGAGAGAGAGAGAGAGAGAGAGAGAGAGAGAGAGAGAGAGAGAGAGAGAGAGAGAGAGGAGGGAGATATAGGAGCTCAAGGTGCCAGTTCCCCCAGTAGTCTAAGCCTATAGCAGCATAACTAGGAGCTGGTCTACAGCAGCGCCAGCCCTAACTATAAAATGTATAGTTACTTTTAATTCTATTCTTAAAAATACAGAGTGTGTCTGCCTCCCGTACCCCGACTGGAAGATGATTCCAGAGGAGGGGAGTCTGAAAACTGAAGGCTCTACCTCCCATAGTACATTTAGAGACCGTAGGTACCACAGGCAGGCCTGGTAACTGAAGGCTCTACCTACCATAGTACACTTACAGACCGAGCAGCATTTACAACGAGCAGCAACTACTGTTAGGATACAGAACAGATCAAGATCAAGAACTTGTCCAGAACAACTTCAGGAACCTCAACCTGGAACTCACTTCTGGGACAAAGTCTTCAGACTGACATCACTTCAGATGGGAATAAGTGCTGCTTGCACCATCACAGTAGTTTTTATATTGTGAGTAAGTCCAGTAAATGGATCCTACAAGGTTTGTAAAAACACTCAAGAGCTTTGAAGATCTTTGTCTGCAGTCTTCATGATACAGCCCAAAAATAAATCTTTCCTCAGATTTGTCTCTTTTTAAGGTTTGGCCTATTATTTTGACTTTGTCTCAGAATATTTAGCTTCTTTCTAGTAGGGCTGTTTTTGCTTTGAAGTCATAAAGTCCATCACACTGTCGGCTGGTTCTGTGTCAGGCAGGTTAAGTTCTGATAGGGTCAGGAAATAGGGCGCAGGGAAGGACCCAAATGCAGAAAAAAATGGACTCACAGCTGCAATAAAATGATTATTTTCCACATTTTACAGCCTTCAGGCAGGTCAGGGTTCAAGAACAAAAACTTCAAATTAAAAAACACAAGATAGAACCAAAGCACACAATGATCATGAAGTGGTAAGAAAACTAAATGAAGCTGATGAGGAAAATGAAGACAGGTGAGTAGAGTAGAAGGGAAAGTCTGGGCTATTGAAACCTAGAAGAGAAGGAGGTGAATTCTGAGGACCTCTGGTGGAGAAGTAGGAGAAACAGGAGAAAAGTACGAGTCCAGGGAGAGGTGAACATGGACTGAAGACTGAGAGTGATGTAAATGGCTGAGGATGAAAGAGTGAGCCTACAGAAAAGCAGAACAGAGCTCTTTGTCAATTTCAAATCTCACCTTCCATCAGCAGGACGTCCATCTTTAAAGTCAATATAGCGACCCATAGACCGGTCACTCTTCATGGACACACAGCTGGGTCCAGGAGAGTCTGGTCTCTGTTCCTGCATCCTGATACAAACAAACAACATTATTAGTTACTGTGAGCAGCAGATGAGACAGTGATGATGATGATGATGATGGTGATGATGATGATGATGATGATGATGAAGGTGGAGTGAAACATCACATCTACCTGGTTCACCTTCATCATCATCATCACCTCACTGTCAGTCTACAAACATCACATCTACCTGGTTCACCTTCATCATCATCATCATCATCATCATCACCTCACTGTCAGTCTACAAACATCACATCTACCTGGTTCACCTTCATCATCACCTCACTGTCAGTCTACTAACATCACATCTACCTGGTTCACCTTCATCATCATCATCATCATCACCTCACTGTCAGTCTACAAACATCACATCTACCTGGTTCACCTTCAAAAAGGGAAAGCAGCACCAGCAAAACCATGGTTATCTTATGGTCCAGCGTGATTTCTGGGCGCTCTTCTTTGCTGCTGCAAGACACATATTTCTAGCCGTTTTTGGGTACGCATAAAAGTTTAAACATTTTCAACTTTTTTGATCTAGAAGCAGAGTCTCAGTGATCGTCAATGTCACTCAAAGTAGCCAATCAAATCAAATAGGTTTGACCTCCGCTTTTTATGACATTTTCCCCTCCTCCTCTTGGAGCAAACATATTTCATTTGGTCGCCCGTATGCACACACAGCCCTGCTCCACAGGCGCTCCCAGCTGTTCTTTCTTCAGCTGCGTTCAGGAGTTTTTTTGAGGCGAGTTGCGTCTCTGTGTGATCGGATCCTAAGGGGGCCCCATCTGACAGCACTCACTCTCATCGCTCTGCTAAGAGTCACATGATTTATTCCTGTGAAATGAATTATCCGTCTGAGAGTGAAAACAGAGGAGCAGTGGTGGAGCAGATAGTGAAGATGAAATGTAACAGTAAATGACCGAATGCTGCGAGTCTAGTCTTAACTATCGGGGAGAGATGTTCTTTATGTTGGAAATAATACTTCTGTGAACTTTGAAGATAAATGTTCATACAGAGCACTTTTTTGTAGGTGTCAGATTATTGATCACATATTGGTGATGAATGGTTGGAGGACCCCCCTGTGAAGGGGCCCAACAGACTGAAGAATCCCCATTGGTTAGATCAATCTGACACAGCTATCTGACTGGAAGGAGACATTCAATAAGAGCTGATCATAGAGAATAACTACAGCAGACAGAGTTTGTCTTTATAAATCTATCTACTAGAATCACACACTGTGATTTCACTGCAGTAATTCTACTTATAGAGCTGCATAATAAGGTCTCTGGTCTTTGCTGATCTCTGTTGTGGGTGCAGCAGAGATCAGCTGTCCCCTTCTGCAGAGCTCCACGTCGAAAATTCATTCAACTGCAGGTCTTGGACCTTTCGAGGCTTCTAGCACTTTCAATATTCCAGTAAAAATGTCTTTCCGATATCACCGAGGCTCAAAATCCCGATCTGCCACTGAACGTTGCAGCGGTGTAAACTCTAGTAACCTCCGCTCTCTGCCATGGACGCCACTAGCGCACGTCAGTAATGCGGCCCCGATTAAACTGGCTCTGATAAATGCCAGATCAGTGCTAAATAAGACTTTTATTCTTAACGACTTTTTCACATCCCATGGCCTAGATTTCCTTCTGGTGACTGAAACTTGGCTGAACTCCAATGATGTAAGTCCACTTATTGAGCTTTCTCCAAATGAATGTTCCTTCTTTAACACGCCACGACCCTCCGGACGGGACTGAGTTTGCAGACCTCTTATCGCAAATTGTGCCATCATTTGAAAGAATTTTAATTCTGGGTGATTTTAATATCCATGTATGTTGTCCATCAAAACCACTTGTCGGTGAATTTTTAAACCTGATTGAATCATTTAATTTTGCACAGCATGTCTCAGGTCCCACTCATAAACATGGCCACACTTTGGACTTGGTCTTGTCTTGTGGTCTTCCTGTTAACAATTTGGAAATAATGGACCCTTGTCTTTCAGATCACAGTGCCATTATTTTTAATGTGTCGCTCTCTGACCTGTCATCAAATGGTCTCCTCCCCATGCTTTACTCTCGTTACATTAACTCTTCCAATGCCAGTTTATTCTCAGCTGCTTTCTTAGCTGCTTAAGATACTCTGTCCGTTGAAAATATTCCTACTGAACTCTGCACTGAGGATCACATTCAATTATTTAATGCTACTTGCTCCTCAATTCTCAACCATATTGCTCCTCTCAAGATAAAAAAACCAAAGCCTAAATCACAGCCTTGGATTACTGAATCCACTAGAGCCCTAAGGAGGAGCTGCAGACAAGCTGAACGCAAGTGGAAGCAGGATAAGCTTCAAATCTCACATGACATCCTTAAAGAGCGGCTGATCAGCTACCAAATTGCAGTCAAGGCAGCGAGAGCAAAACATTTCTCAGATATCATCTCAAAAGATCACCATAATCCTAAAGTCCTATTCAATATTATAAACTCTCTCACCTGCCCCCCTCCTGGATCCTCTCTAGACACTCCCCTTAGTAGAGCAGAAGACTTCCTAAAGTTCTTCACTGAAAAAGTTGCTGGCATTAGAAAAAATATCTCAGCCCCTACCAGGCACATCTCAGCCTCCCCGCCCTTCAACTGCTCTGCCCAGTTAAACTGTTTTGAGCCTATCACCTTCACCTCACTCAAAGAGACGGTTTTTAAAATGAAATCTGCCACCTGCCCCAGTGACATAGTACCTACCAAGCTCCTCAAAGATTCCTTTGATATTACCGGCCCTTTTATCCTCTCCATTATAAACAGCTGTATGTCAACTGGTGCTGTTCCTCCCTCATTTAAACATGCTATAGTGCAGCCCTTGTTAAAAAAAAACCCAACCTGGACCCCATACCACTTTCCAACTACAGACCCATCTCAAAACTACCCTTCCTTTCTAAGGTGCTAAAAAAGGTTATTCTGGAGAAATTGCTACCCTACCTTCATCATAATAGTATTTTAGACAAATTTCAATCAGGTTTCAGAGCAGCCCATAGCACAGAATCTGCACTTCTCAAAATCCACAAGGACCTTCTGCTTACAATGGACTCTGGAAACTGTGCTTTCCTGATCTTACTGGACCTTACTGCAGCATTCGACACTGTCGACCACACAATTTTAATGAATCGCCTGTAGCATTGGGTTGGTGTTGGGGGCACAGCCCTCACTTGGTTTACATCATACCTGAACAACAGAACCTTCTCTGTAAACTTAACTAACGCCACATCCTCCCAATCTGCTCTGAGCTGTGGGATACCACAGGGATCCATCCTAGGCCCTCTACTATTTTCACTATACATGCTCCCATTGGGTCAAATTATCCAGAAGCACAACCTCTCATACCACTTCTACGCAGATGACACTCAGCTTTATCTACCGGTCAAACCAAACAATCTCGCAGAACTCACCTCTCTTATACAATGCCTTGAAGGCATAAAACACTGGATGGCCCATAAATTCCTACAATTAAATGAGTCAAAAACCGAAGCTGTTGTTTTTGGCCCCCCCGACATCATCAAACAGGTCGACAACAGCTTAGGTCACTTATACAGCCACATCAGGCCCCACGACAGGAACCTTGGCTTTATCTTCGACTCAGGCTTTACATTTGATCGGCAGGTAAATCCAGTTGTCAAATACAGTTTCTTTCAGCTCCGTACAATTTCCAAGCTAAAACCTATCCTCTCATTCAGTGACTTACAGACAGTAACCCATGCGCTCATTTCATCCCGGCTTGACTACTGCAATTGCTGGTCCAAAATGCTGCAGCAAGGCTGCTGACTGGAACCAAGAAGAGGGAGCATATCAGTCCTGTCCTAGCGTTCCTTCATTGGCTCCCAATACGATTCAGAATCGATTTTAAGATTGTGTTGTTTGTTTTTAAAGCCCTGAATGGCCTGGCCCCCTTTTATATTACCAACCTCCTCAGGCCGTACACCTCATCTAGGCGCCTGAGATCATCAGACATGGGCCTCCTGGCTGTTTCCCGCTCACGGCTCAAGCTAAAGGGAGATCGGGCCTTTTCAGTAAAAGCCTCTAAACTGTGGAACGGCCTCCTTCATTCCATCAGGTCTGCACCCTCTGTTGACTCTTTTAAGTCCTGTCTCAAGACATACTTTTATATTTTAGCATTTGAGTCCCCTGGTCCTGAATAGACTGTTTCTTTCAGGTTCCTTTGTTGCTTTCTTTATATATTCATTTTTTATATATTATATATATATATATATATATATATATATATATCTTGTGGACATTGTGATCTCAAGTTGTTTTTTCTCTTTTAATGTATTGTACAGCACTTTGGTCAGCTGTAGCTGTTTTTAAATGTGCTCTATAATAAATATGACTTGACTTGACTTGCAGAGGAGTGTTTGTGTTGCTTGGCAACCATCCAGTTTCAGAGAAGTTGTGGAACCAGTTGAGCTGATGGAGTGATTATTTTTAGTCCTAACTGATGAGGACAGACTCCACTCCCTCCCTCTGCTGTGTTAAACTGTACTGTTAGCATGTTAGCATAGCCTGCATGCTAACTGAGAGTCATTGTGTTCCCTGAACTTCTACTATATTCAGAGCAGCTAATGAACCTGGTGGCTAACTGTTAGCTTACAGCTCTTTTGACACTTCAATCAAACAGAGAGTCTTAAAAAACAGTGAAAAGTGTCTCTTACCTTCAACACGGAGAACAGATCTGCGTCAGAACGAGACAGAGTCAGAGTCCTACTGAGACCAGGAAATACCACAGCTGGTTCATCAACATACCAACAGGTGATCAAAGGACACACCCTCCATTTCTCCCTGAAGGAAGTTTGAGTTTATTATTTTAAGATTCATGAGAAGAAATAAAAGTGTGTGTGATCAGAAGCAGCAGAGATCGTCTTCATGGTGAAACCTCAGCTGTCAATCAAGAGAAGAACTTTCAGACTGTCATTAAAAAAAGACAAAAACTTGAGTTATTTTTGACCATCGTCCTTTTGAAATGATCTTCAGTGATCGATAAACTTCTGTGTTTAACATGTTTTATTTAATTGTCTAAAAACTGTCGACAGTTTCACAGTGAATGATCATTTACATCGATAGTCAATCAATGGGACGCTCTTTGAAATGAATGAAAATCTAAATGTACCTGGTTCATCTGAATCTACAGAGTAACTATCAAAGCAGATTTCAAGTGTCAGTCACAGCCAATCGAAATCTGTCCATGTTCACACCTGACGCAGGTATGACTGCACTAAAAAAGGGACTACTACAGGTGATGTACAGTACCTGTGTGTCACTGCTGAAGCTCCCCCTGCTGACAAACTACAATAACTAATTTCCTGTTTCCAACACCTGCATACTAGGAATGTAAAGATTAATCGTGAGGCAGTTAAAAATTGAATTGAATTGTCAAGGTTCACTTTGATACTCTGAAAAACTGAATCGCAGTACTTCTTTTTAAACAGCAGAGGGCGCCATCTATTCATGCTTCTCTTGATTGACTTCCTACATCACTCTCGTGAGCCTCAGCACCTGAAGAGCGGAGGTGGTTTGTTGTAACCTGGTTGTAACAAGCAGTCTTTATCATGGCAGCTGCAGTGCAAGATGTTGAAATTCCGACCACACCACCGTCTTATAAATCGGAGGTGTGGAAACATTTTGGCTTCCTCAAGAGACAAAACGAAGGAGGTGAGAAGATAACAGAAAAGACAAAACTGTGTGCAAATATTACAAGAAGACAGGGAACTACACAAATAGCCCAACAAACATGATGCAGCATTTAATCCACACCACAATGAGAAGCTCCAATCACCTCCCCTTGTTAAAAACACATTAACAGGCAGACCCACACTGACAAGCCGGTTTGCAGCCCCTCTTGCCCAAACAATTGCAAGAGCAAGAGAGATTAAGAGGTGCATTGGTGTTTTCATGGCAAAAGATTCCGTAGTTGTGAATGATGAGTTTGCTGTATCATCATCATGAAGCTCTACAAATCATGTGGTAAATCAAGTGGTCTAGCTCTACATCTCAAAGAGTTATTCGGTCAAAACCCACAGTGGATGAAAGCCTGGCTTGTGTTCAGGCACATATCCTATGGTAACTATAAGGTCAAAAATATATTCTGCAAAAATTGAGCAGCCCCTCCCCGATATATACACATACTTTATATTCTTTCTTTTCTTGGCGTACACTTTTTGCATAAATTTTGTTTTTGTTAATTCTTCTGGAAAAAGTTTTTTTTTTATATTGTTAGACTATTGAAGAATGTAACCTAAATTGCTAGAAAGAATTTAGATTGTTTAGTTTGTTTAAATCAGAATTTTTAGTTATCTTTTAAAGTGTGCACTAACGTTTCAGTTTAATCCAATTATTTTTGATTGTTGTTGAATTGTTCAGAATTGTTTTTATTTAAACTGTAATGTGATATTGATGTATCACTTATATTTTGTTATAGTAGGCTATTGGTTTAATCCAGTTTCTTTCAACTGTTGTTGTTGAACTGTTTTCATTAAAATTGTAACGTGATAATGAAGTACTGTGATATTTTGTTATAGTATTTCACAAAATGTTGGGATGTTTCAGTTCACACACACACACACACACACACACACACACACACACACACACACACACACACACGCGCGCGCATATGTGTATGAACACTTCATGAACACAGCTTGAATTATGGTAAAAACTATTGACGATTGTTTTTATTGCATACTGAACTCTACATTTAATGATTAATCAATAAATTATTAACTCGCTCTATGATGTAATAAAATTATAACATTAGGAGAAAAATATTTTGCCTGCCCCATAATGTAATACCTGACCACAAAATGCAAAAAGTTACTACGTTTTACTCAGTTCTTACATTTCGGGTAGTTGTTACATTTTGGGCTCTAACAGGCCCAACAGACTGAAGAATCCCCATTGGTTAGATCAATCTGACACAGCTATCTGACTGGAAGGAGACATTCAATAAGAGCTGATCATAGAGAATAACTACAGCAGACAGAGTTTGTCTTTATAGATCTATCTACTAGAATCACACACTGTGATTTCACTGCAGTAATTCTACTTATAGAGCTGCATAATAAGGTCTCTGGTCTGTGCTGATCTCTGCTGTGGGTGCAGAGGAGTGTTTGTGTTGCTTGGCAACCGTCCAGTTTCAGAGAAGTTGTGGAACCAGTTGAGCTGATGGAGTGATTATTTTTAGTCCTAACTGATGAGGACAGACTCCACGCCCTCCCTCTGCTGTGTAAAACTGTACTGTTAGCATGGTTAGCATAGCCTGCATGCTAACTGAGAGTCATTGTGTTCCCTGCACTTCTACTATATTCAGAGCAGCTAATGAACCTGGTGGCTAACTATTAGCATACATCTCTTTTGACACTTAAATCAAACAGAGAGTCTTAAAAAACAGTGAAAAGTGTCTCTTACCTTCTCTTACCACAGAGAACAGATCTGCGTCAGAACGAGACAGAGTCCTACTGAGACAAGGAAATACTACAGCTGGTTCATCAACATACCAACAGGTGATCAAAGGACACACCCTCCATTTCTCCCTGAAGGAAGTTTGAGTTCATTATTTTAAGATTCATGAGAAGAAATAAAAGTGTGTGTGTGAGCGTATGCCTTTTGCTTTCTTACTGTTTGTCACCAATGTAATGTTTGTAGACACTTCTATTATCCGTCCTCACTTTCCATAGAATAAGTAATGTATTTCACATGTTTTTAACATATTTAGTCTAATTTGACATAAAACCGCACTGAAAAAGCATGAGGTGAGGCAGCTGCTTCACCTGAAGGGGGCGTGCGTCAGGTTGCGTGAGGCTCATAAGACCAAGAGTTTATGCTTGGTTTGATGGTTGCTCCTCTTCTATGCAGATTTTTTTTATAAAAAAGATTTTATATCTAAGCTTAAAGATTTCTCAATTTTTCAATCAAAACGTGAATTGATAAATAATGAAGACTTTTAAAACTGAAAGAAGTTAAGGAGGACTTTTACAACAAAGTCACAGATATTTTAGTCCAGAAGGATAGGTGAATGGACTTTGTTTACAAGTAAAGGTAAGACCATGAATACACCGCAGTATATGCCTACTTTTATTTTTATTGAATGAGTATGAATTGTGGAATTGCAATGGAAAAAACATTTCTGAGGCGCTATAAATGTAACGTTCTTCCTTTGCCAAATATGCACCTTCCCTCTATGTGTGTGTAAATAATGCTGATATGAGATATGAAACACAACCAGTAGTCAATGTGCAAGCTGCCAATTGAATGGTGAATTTAAGCTACTCTATAAATGGGTTCATATATTTGTAAATCTGACTCTGAAAAAGTCAGTGCCTCACCAGCCACGAACCTCGCCGCACGTCACTGACCTGCAGCATGATAGAATGAACACCTCCCTCCCCATTCCCACAATAATGGACAAAGAGACGTTGACAAGACGAGAGTAGTGTGCCGTTGTTGTTCAGAGGACATCGGGTACGTCACAGGCAACACGTCCAACTTATTAAAGCACTTGAAAAGGCACCACGCGAACGTAAACATCACTGCAACTAGGAAAAAACAGACAGCCTTTTGCTAGTAATTCTAAACGGGCCAAAGCCATAAAAAATGCCATTGAAGTTCTTATATCGACAGAGGGAAATATTAATAGTTCTGAAACTACACTGTCCCAGATGTGATTAGGTTTATTATGTGCTCAAAGAGCATTCAAAAAAAGTGTTGCCTTCATAAACTAAAAGGTGGAAGTGTAATTGAAAATAAATATTTTTATTCGGGCTGGGCAACGATTAAAAGTTTTAATCGCGTTAATCGCATGAGTTCCTGTGATTAATCACGATTAATTGCATTGTTATACGCAAAATCCAATAATGAATTCAAAAGTAGTGTATAGCGCACTTTTATTGTAAATGTACTTCTCAACTTAAACAATGTAATCAAAGCAAATAAATACAAAACTAAAGCTTATTGCATTGGTTGCAGTGTGGACACAGAGTGGTGTGGGTCTCCTCTCTGACTGCAGCTGGGTCTGCTGCTCGAGGCTACACTGACAGCCTGTGAGTGCTTTTGGAAGGGGGAGGGGCTCACGGCAGCACCCGCTGCTCATTGAGTAACTGCAGAGCAATACGTGCTTTCACGTCAGTTTCTTACACCAAAAAAGTCTCCAATAACACCAGAAAAAGTCGCTAGATTTGTCGCTAGTAGCTGTTGACAAAAAAAGTCGCCAAGGCGGTTTGGAAAGTCGCCACATTTAGCGAGAAAGTCGCCAAGTTGGCAACACTGTTTCCTCTTTCCTGTGAGCGCCACAGCAGACATGCGCAGCAGTAAGCAACATACGAGGCTCGCTCAAGATGGAATTTTACAAAATAAAAGCCAGTGAGCAACAGACTTTTACAATAAGAAAATAAACAATAAAAACTGCGTTAAATAACAAAAATAACGCGTTAACGTGCCCAGCCCTACTTAAAACACTTTGTTATTATTATAGATATCTCAGGATTCATTTCCATTCCCGCTTAGAACAAAATGACTTTGAGTGTATCTGAGATTAAAGGGGGTGCAGCTACAGTGATCGGCAACAGCAAAGGAAAAGTAGTGTAGGTGTTATGAGTCCATCATGTGGTCCCAGCTGAACAGACAGGTCATGAGCACCTGTCATGACCATCCCATCATGGATGTAGTGAACACGATCTGAGTCACTGTTGTCATTTGTAAGTTTTGATTACATTTAAAAAAAAAATGTTATTAATGTTTTGACTCGTTTTTTTTGCATCCATTCAATTGAGGGTGCAGACGTTTAAAATGAGGGTTCAAAAGTTTGCATTGCAGCCTTATTTTAAATGTATGAACCGGGCCTGCTCATATCGTATCATACCATGTCATGGCGTGGATTTTAAGGACATTTGGAGCGGTCTCTAATTATTTTCAATAAAACAGTAGGGAACACATGTTGTATTTAGCATCACTAAAAAGTCTCAAAGAAGAAACAAGTGAAACAATAAACTGGTCGGCCATTTTTGAACGATGAGAAAACAGGCAAGTCATGTTTTTATGTCTCTTTACATTTTTATTTTCCACTTCCCCCCTCCTTCATCAAAGTATTAACACATACACATTTAATCATTCTGTTTACTGAACACTCCTAAACACAACCACTAGAGGGCAGCTCGATCTCTTCAATAACATCAGCAGCTCTTTCTGTTTGCATGCAGTCTGATGTATGCAGAGTATGTTTGTGTTGTTGAGCATATGCACAGGCACAAAGTATTTACTCTGAACTCTTTGGCACTGATCATATCTTTACTGTTCATTATGAGTCCGGGATCTGACTTTAATTACACCCAGTGAATAATGTATCTCTTTAAAAACCAAGAAAACCACAAAGTGATCTTTAAAAGTTTGATTCAGCCCCCTGGAGAAATAGAAGTTCACGATGTGTTTGTGTGCTTCTTTTTTTTAATTCCTCTTTCTGTGTCCTCTCATACTCCGACATCAGACATATATGCATGTGATCCACTTGACAACCTTTGTGTATTCGTCTGCTGCTGCCAGACTGAGGGTGTGTGTGTGTGTGTGTGTGTGTGTGTGTGTGTGTGTGTGTGTGTGTGTGTGTGTGTCTGGCAGAGAGTGTGGGGGCATCCTGGTCATGGACATTAGTGTGTGTGTCTCCTGAAGATACTGAGACATCAGCGATCATCACAAAGCCTCGACCTGATCTCACCTTTAGCATAGAGACAAACTTCGGTCAGGAGTTCAACCTGCCTCTCAGCAGTGTGATGTAACTTTAAGGCGTTAAATGTAAATCCCTCTAATCATTTTTCTTTGTGCGTATTCGCTGTGAAGATTGTACTCAAAAATAAAATGATGGATAAGGAAAGAGATGTCAGTGCATGAAAAGCGGTTTGACAGATGAAATACGATCAGAACATGATGATGATTAGAAGCAGCTTGAAACTAAACTAATCTGTTACTGATGCTCTAAGTTGTCATGAAATGTAAAGAATAGATTTTTAAAAAGTATTTTGAAGAGCAGAGAAAAAGAAACAGAAAGGTCCTCTGGAGTTGCCTCACATAAAGAAGGATAGGATAGGATAGGATAATACTTTATTGATCACCAGAGGCGAAATTCGGGCGTTACAGACAAGAAAGCTCAAATACACATTAAACAGAATAGATAAGATAAATAAAAATAAAAATAAAAAATAAAAACAGGGGGTATATACAGTACAAAAATGAATGTTGAAGTTAACTGGGGGGAATTGAGAATTGAAACAGTATTTGAAGAGAATGACAAGATAAAGTGACGAGTGATGATTAAAGTGACTTGGTATGAGAAAGTGTCAAATTCAGAAAAAGAGACAAAACACAGAGTTTTCACAGTCTTACATTTCTGTTCCAGCTGTGAAATGTGTCCTCTAAACCAAACACAGCCTCAGCCATAAAAACAGAACTTGTAATAACAAAGAACAATATTCAAATCACTCAAAAATGATGCAATTATTTCAACTGAAGATCAACTTTTGACCAAGACAGCAGCGTGTGCACAAAGCAAGGCCACCGTCCATATTTGATGAACCATAAAACTTCAAATAAAAGCCCATCCCAATTTAAGGTCTTGTTCCCGTTACTAGCCTTGTGTTGCTGCACATTTGGACAGATGAAGGCAGGTCTCAGTTAGAGATATGCAGGGTGGAGAGACACACAGTACACTTAAATATTCTTTCTGGCTGTACAAATTGTTAGAAAGTGGAATTGGAGGAAAAACCTACGACGTCATAAAATCAAAAAAACGTTTAAAAAATGTGAAAATGTATAGATAGTTTACTATCGTAAAAAAAAGCTACATTTAGAGTTTTTTGTACTTAACTTCTTCCACTTTATACTTCTAATCCATCCCTACACTTTTTATTTTGGGGGTTGGAGGGGGCGGGGAGGGGGGGGGGGGGGGGGGGGGGGGATTCTGGTAGTTCTTATCAAACTTCCAAGCTGATTAAAAACTGTCTGATTATTTGATGGGCTGAAAAGTTTTTTTAAATATTAGGTCAGAGAGTAATGTAGTTTAATTTCACTTCTCCTTTCATGTATTTATTGTTAATGCTGCTCCGCTGCCCCCCAGTGGCTCTATGAGGAAGTGACCAAACTATAGAAATACTGTATTTGCTAAGTTATTCAATGACAGAAAAATAGAACAGGTTCAAAAGTATTGTTTTATTACACAAAATGTTGAACACGGTAGAATTATGATTAAAAAATGCTTATAAAAATCAACATTGATATGAAATATCAACTTTAAATCTGCTAAAAACATAGAAAAAACATTTTTATATATTATTGAATAAAACAAGAAGATGAGAAAACAAATATTTCTGTCTTGAAATTTTAAATAAAATTGTAATTTCTCACAAATATTTATGTGTGCATACATTTAATTCAGCATTTTCTGACCAGCTTTGCAGGTTTCACTGTAACTTGTGTAACAGGGTTAATAACAGCATTGTGGCAAATGTTTGACAAGTGCTCGTCTGTGTATTTTAAGATGTTGTTCCTCTTAAAATGAGGCGTGAGCAGTCTTGTTTAACGGAGCAGAGAGTCTGCATGTGGTCATTCAGCCCCGTTCTGCACCTTACGGCAGTTACAGATCATGAGAAGGTAAAACAAGTCACAACATTTAAATTATTCAGAATGAAATAAGAGCTCTGGTCCTCTACTTAAATAAAGATTCTGTTTAAAAAAAATACACGTTTTTTATAAAAAGGCACATTAAGAGGCATGTTACATACAGTACAAGCTTCCTTTGTAGAAAAAAGACTTTTTAAGCCCTGATCAACTATTAACATATGTTTGAATTTGGATAAGTGATAATAACACACTGTCAGAGAGAAGTATAGCTTGTTGTTGTTTGCATCATTTTAAGTCATGTTTAAATCTTTAAAGGAGGCATGTGTGACATTTTAAATAAATAAAGCAGAAATCAAGTCTAACCTCTGAAAATGTGTCTCTGAGTCATGACTGTCTACAATGAGTGAGAAGCTCGAGTCCCGCCTGCTGTACTGTTGTCTGAGTCATGGACAGGACGGCCTTGTGTATAAAAGCTGTTTTAGTCCAGGACTAGAGAAAAGAAGAATAACAGACTCACTGATTATTTGGATGTCACGTAAGTCTTTAGATCTCGCTCATTCTGTGTTAATTTATGTGCAATATGAAGCTACAAGCTAACCACAGGGTGCTAACATTAGCATGCTAACACAACAATGCAGCACACAGGTGATTTCAGCTCCAGCAAAAGACAATTTTGTCCGCTGCTTGCTCTTAATGGTGTTTAATTATTGTGCGTTCTAATTCATAACTCCTTTGTGTGAACGTGAGTGGAGAGGAGTTGGAGGTGTGTCTCTGGAGGAGAGCGGAGGCTTCAGAATAGAGGAGGTGTGGCCAAACAGAAGTTTGTTTTGGTTTCATGCTGGAGCTCAAGGGCGACATCTACTGGATCAAAAAGTCGCACATTCTTCCTTTCAGAGTTAAATTCGAAATTATTTTCAGCAAAGACTGTATTTGTTTTTATAAATCATATTTTTATTTCTTTTTCAAAACACTCGTCCACCACTTATACAACATAAATCTACAAACTCATCACATAAGACAATGTACACTACAACATACAATAATAGACAATAGACAATAAGGTGGTTGTTCATTTACAGAAAATTCAATCATATAACCTACTTTCCAAGTATTGTCTTATAAAGTTCCAGGGTCCTTCATCTCCACGGTCAAACTCAGAGAGACAATAAATCCATGAATTCTTTTAACCAATTGTCAATGTTAAAGCAATTTGTTTACTTACTTTCCAATTCATCATAATAATACGCTTCACTGATAGAAAGGCTAGTGTGATGATTCGTTGTGTGAGCGTTGACTGTATGTTTCTTACTCTAATGCCAAGAAGGCAGACTAGAGGACAGGGGGGTATTTTTACTTTCACAATAAAAGTCAATCTTGAGATAACCTCATTCCAAAAACAGTGCCACAAGTGGATCAGTGTTCCTGCCTCACCACAGCCATGCCAGCACATATGTGAGAGGGAATTATCTTTAATCTGGTTGGTGTGATGTAAGTCCTATGTAAAATTTTAATTTGAATAATTTTATATCTCACACATTTAGATGAGGCTGTTGTGTTTGGTCAGGGACATGCTCAAGTCTCTCTCCCATTGGTGTTTGATGGAGGAGAAGCTGTCCAAGGAGGCAGCACAGACTGAATGAAAAGATGGGCAACACGACAGCTTCCCAAAAGTGAAGCCAAATTATTTGGAGGTCCCCCTACTGACTGCTGGCAGTGTGGGTCGAAAGCTCCGCCTCCTCCATGTGAACAGATGGGACAAACTATTAAACCAAAATACGTCAAACATGGTTTCTGTCTTTAAAGTTTGTTCTTATCGTGCTCATTTATGTCCACGTGTTCACTTTTCTGAGAGGTTTAGTTTTATGTATTTTTTCATGATGATATGAAAAAGGGTATCGCGCCATATTGACAAATGAGGCTCCTGCAGCACTGAGTGCAACGGATCATCAGAGTAGAGGAATAACAGTGTGAGGAAATGTAACAAAAACTAACACCAGAGACCTTGAACTTCCCATAACCCTGAGTGTCTGTTTCAAACTGACACTAGAATCTGTTCTGCTGTGGGACCGAACCCACCTGCAGGACTTTACCCCCGATCCCCACATACTCCGTGCACGCCATTGTTTTGCCCTGCCCCACTGGATCTGTTTCTGGAGCGTGAGCGCAGCGGAGAGCGGCCATGAGGAGTACACAGGAGAACTAAAAGATCACGCGAGACAATGCAAACAACAAATTGATTTGTCTTTTGACGTAATGTTGATAAAGTGATGAAAAATACGATCGTGAGTCCGTCAATTGTGTTTTATTTTGAAATTGATCCTATGCGTTTCCTTGTCCGACTTCCTGTCCGGGTTGTCATATTCTGTCCAGCTTAACGCGGGCCTGCAGCGTACTCCATCAAAAATAGACTCTAGACGCGTATTTGAAGCGGAGCAGAGCACAGTGGCTCTGGTTGCACGCTTTGGAGACGGACCGCGGCGCTCGCTGTGGAAACACAACGATTGACTGGAGTCGCAGCGATCTACGAAGTGCTGGGCGCCGACGGAACACGACGCGCACGGCGTAAGTGGAAATTGGGGGTTAGCGTTTTATCAGTAAGTTAAATGTGGGTTCTGGTTAGCACGACTGGTCTTCAACCTTCCTAAAAGAGCACATGTCACTCCGCTGTTCATCTCCTTACACCGGCTCCCAGTTACTGCTCGCATCAAATTTAAAACTCTGCTGCTCGCTTACAAAACAGACACAGAAACGTCTCCTCCTTACTTTAACTCTCTGATCCAGGTCTACACTCCCCCCCCCTCTACGCTCTGCCAATGACAGGCGTCTGATCCAACCTTCACAACAGGGTCCTAAGTCTCTGACTAGACTCTTCTCCTCTGTCGCCCCCCGGTGGTGGAATGAACTTCCAAACTCCATGTGCTCTGCAGAGTCCCTCTGCACCTTTAAGAAAAAGCTAAAGACCCAGCTCTTTCATGAATACCTACTAACTTAATGATGATGGTCTCCATATTATTGATGATGATGATGGTAATGACGATGGTTTTTGTTTGATAACGATGACTTATAAGATGGTTTCTATACTGATTAGAGCTCTCAAGAACTGCCCTCAATGTTGTGCTTTGCCTCTGGTCACTTCCTGTCAGCACCTGTGTGTCCAATCAGACTCAAAGCTGATCGTTTGCTCTTACTGACATTGTTCCCTTTTTTCTAGATCCTTGCTTGTGTTGTTCTTACTCTCTGATGTACGTCGCTTTGGATAAAAGAGTCTGCTAAGTGAATTATAGAGTCACTTACTTTGCATTTCAGAAACTGATATGGACGCCATTGATGTTTGCCTGGACGGACAGTTTCTGGTGGACTGAAAAAAATGGAACCCTTCATTTGATCTACTATGTCTCTGTGATGGCAAGAGCCACAAAGGGGTAATATCACTCAGGTTATTAGTTGTTCACCAGCACATGTTTATTTAGCAGTCAACAATACAAACAGCTTACGAACTTACTTTGATTTATTATGAGCTTATTTCTTCATTTAGTCTTTCATTGTTTAGATCAGGGATGTCAAACATAAGGCCCGCGTGCCGTATCCGGCCCGACAGCAGGTTTCATACGGCCCGCGAGACGTTTTGGGAAGAAGGGGGAAATGTATAAAAACATATTTTGAGATTTTTTATAAATTAAATATTTGTAATACTTATTTCCCCCTCATTATATTATGTATAATGAGCAACGTAAAGGTTGATATCATGACACAAAAATTACTTAATTGGGGCACTTTGAACTATCTTCTCAGCAGGGAGAAGGCCTATCATAAAAAAGACGAGTGGCCGAGCGCACGAGCTGCTCCTGCATTACCCTAATCAGCAAACAGTCTGAACACCTGAGAGAGGTGACACAGAATGCAGGTTTTCAAGAGAGATCGAAGGGGAGATATTTATTTAGTTTTATTTGCTCACAAGTTGCCAGAATTGTATCAGAGCCACGGGACTTAAGGACAGGCACACCGCTGCACTGCACGCTCATCCTGACGGTCTTCAGCTCTGTTCACACTTCTTACCAGTTTCTCCTGTCTTGACTGATGGAAAACAAAAGTTTTGGCTGATAATCACAAAGCTTCCTATGGAGTGAGCCACAAAGAGCGGCTCGTACAAATAAAAAACAATCCTCTCTGTCCTGTGTAACGGCCCAGACCGTCTCCTCACATCCAGACTAAGTGTAGGTTGTGGACACCGGCGTTGAGCCTGATGATAGACTTATTTTACCTCTGGTTGTTGTAAAAACAGTAAATTAAAATGAATATTAACTGATTTTAATTACAGATGGTTCATTTTTAGGTCACTCAGAGGTGAACGTGTTGTGTTGATCACCTAAAAGTTTCAGTGCGACATCACTTCTAAATGCAGTAGACTGCTGTTGCGCCTTTTTCACCAGCTTTCATCAGACTGTAAAAATATAACTATTACTGAACATTTCATTCTTTTTTTGTAATTCAACTTTTTATTTTAATTTAACATTCAACAAACAAAACAGACAGCATTGTTGTTGTACAATAGTATGCCCAAAGTCCCATAACAACTGAGTACATAATTGGAACCAAAATAACAATTCAGTAACCACAGTATACACAGTACCACATCTTTATCATTACAATGCACCAATGGTACTACATGTATAAGCAAAAAAGTGGCCCCATAACCTCTGGAAGTTCTCACCTTCATTATTGATTACTGACATAAGTTCCATCCATTGCTTAAATTTGGTCAATTCAGTTTGATCCCCTAACAGGCAAATCCTTGGTGATTTAGGTATTGTCATACCGAACCCCGAACATTTCATTCTTATCCAAAAACGATATCACGCACAGGCTGTCCGATCATACAGAGGTCCGCTGGTTTAACCGTGGAGCAGCGCTAAAATTCTTCCTTGAATTACGCACGGAGATGAAACAGATTCATGACGCATAAAACGTCAGTGACAGAGTTAGATTACGATAGTGCGGACAAGTAGAAGAACGGACTGCCAGGCTCATATCAGAAGTCGTTTAACTGAGTTTACTTAGTTGAAGAACGAGCACTCCACACGGAGCTGATCAGACTGCAGTGATCAACGCTGAAGGATCAATTCAAGTCTGTTGGTTTGGAAACATGTTATCATTTTATAATGCCTAATACTAAAATACCTGAAGGTGACTTTGGTCTTTGCATTGTAGCGGGTTTGACAAGGTTTTAATTTTGGGGTGCCAGTCAGAGTCAAGTCTGACAAATAAAAATTAAATGCAAACAAGAAAATAGTCAACCTGCACAAAACAGGAGCCAAGCAAGAGCGACAAACAATCAAGCAAAACAACAATGGGATTTCAAATATATATATTATCACAGGCATCAACCACACTGCAACAAAATGAATGTGAGCACTGTGTGTGCGTGTTTCACAGTCTGTGTTTGTAACTCAAAGTTCAGTCCCTTCCGGGAAAAGTCCGCTCCGGTAACCCACAACCCACAGTTCAGTTCAATGTTCAAACTACAAAACAAAAACTCCGCTCCGGGTTTTACCGCGGGCCTCGAAAACAAATAAGGAAACAAAGTGAAAAGAAAACCAGCGTCTCTCTTCGCGGAGCAACAATCAAAAGACAAAGAAACAAAAGACACAGCAGGTACTCACGGTACCCAAGTTTTTAAGTCAGTCAGTAGTCAAGAGTCAGAGTTGGGCTTTTCTCCTCTGGCATCTCCTGACTCCAGGGAACAGCTGATCCACCAGGAACAGGGAAATAAACAAATCCAACAGGTAGCCGGGCCTGACAGCAACGGACCTCCAGCGACCAAGATTTTAACAAACGGCCATAC
Source organism: Labrus bergylta (assembly GCF_963930695.1). Lineage (NCBI taxonomy): Eukaryota > Metazoa > Chordata > Actinopteri > Labriformes > Labridae > Labrus > Labrus bergylta. The sequence goes on from NC_089196.1 coordinate 35,475,076, forward strand.
ACGAACTTTCAAACACGCTCTATGCCGAGGTAACCTTCTCCTTCACTGACTTTTTTCCAATGACTGTCCGCCTCGATCACCGGTGACTTGCATCTCTCTCTCTCTCTCTCTCTCTCTCTCTCTCTCTCTCTCTCTCTCTCTCCCCCCTCCCCTCCCCTCTCTCTCTCTCTCTCTCTCTCTCTCTCTCTCTCATAACCTGTGTCAAAGTTTCTATGACCTTGAACAGCAATATTAAGAAATAATATAATAATCTCAAACAAAACATAAGTATTGATGTTTTCTTCTGTAATGTGGAACATTTAAATAGAGGTGGCTGGGTTACTGTCCGAGGGAAGCATAGTCGAGAATCGAAGCACACGGTTCCCCACCAACCACTTCACGTTTCAAACTAATTTTCCCCACTCAGCGACACACCGGCTGAGAATAAAACTCTGATTATTGGAGACTCTATAGTCCAAAACGTGAAGCTAGTGAAGTCAGCGGGTGTATACCCGGTGTATACCCGGGGCCAGAGCGGGCGACAACCGGAACTTTTCCTGTGTTAAATCAGCAGATTCTTCATCTAATCTTACTTTCAAACTCTTAACCATGAGTTTGTTAAGGTGCTGTCCAACCCGACTACTACACTGAGCATGCGCCTGTTCCGCGCGGTTCCCTCCGCCCTTCTGCTGTCTTTTCTTCTGTGTTTCTTTGTTTTTGTCCCTCCCCTCGGCCTCTGTTTGGACGAGGCGGCTCTGTTCTTGCTCCGCATTGAGCAGACAAACTGTCCATCAAATAAACAAAGCTTCACAGGAGCAGATAATCTGTCATTAGTCTCCCCAAGGCAGAAAGTTAACTCATTCTATAAACAAAAAACCAAGAGTATTGATAAAAACACAACAATCAATAAAACCAAATCACAAATATCACATATTTATTTATTTTATTCAAACACAGCATGAATAAAACCCAAAATATAAAAACCTGCGTAAAAGAATGTGCAGTTTATGAATCATAAAAGCAACACTTCTGCCTTGTGACACATGCAGTCAGTATTTCAGCAATCCTAGTAACCTCTCTCTGCTGCAGACGGCCTCTTCTCAGTATCCAATCACTTTCTTGTACTTGAGGGCATCTTACTCCAGAATACGTTGAAACTACTTTCTTCTCTGGTGCCGTAGGTGAGGCTATGAACGAAGCTGGGCTCACTGTAGCAGAGGTGTGTGGTGGGCAGCTGGTGACTTATCATCAATGTCGCTCATGAATGATTCTTCTCTTGAATCTTCAATGTGGTAACTAAGTGAGGAGGAATCCTCCTCTACTCTCATCAGTAACAGTGAGCCGTAATAACTGTTGTAGCCACTTTGATGTGTGTTATTGTGTGGCTGGGTGGTAAGTTATGTAAATGTTGTCTGCTGCTACGTCACCTGCGCACCTGGGCACATGTGGTAATTAGTACAGCCACAGGTAGGGAGAAAAGGGAGACACAGGTGAAGGGGGATAGGGAATTAGTGAAAGCCACACTGTTTTTCAACCGTGGGAGTGTGAAGATGTCTGGATCCTAGTCTTTGTTTATGTTTGCGAGCTCGTTTTGTCTATACACCCGTCTTTTTGTTGGTGTTCTTTAAGATCGTTGAAATAAAACTTTCAAATATAATCAACGGTGGACTTTCCCTTTTTTACACACCATGAGTTGGAAATGACTTTGGATTCCCTCAAGTGGCATTTTTTGTTGTTACACTGCCACTAGAATAACAAAAGGTCATGTCATGTCAGTCAATATCCTTTCTATACTATTTGTAGTGGCAATTTCTTCAAGATTTTTGTACAACTGTCACTGAAGTAAGAGGAGCCAATTTGTTTGTTTCTGATGGATGTTCATTCAATTAAACGTCATCCTTCATGTTTCTCCTCTCAGCTCACATTAACCTTCATGTGTCACCTGAAACAGGTCAACACATTTCCATCACAGCTTCTCTAATGTGCACAGGCTCTGATAGCAGCTGCTGTGACTGTAATGTTAGTAAACAGCGCCCTCTGCTGGCCACAGACACACAGTGATAAAGTCATTCAATGGTACAGCACACTGGAGCCCTGCTTATTCTGAAATGAGGATTACATCAAGACAAGCAGTTAAATATTTAACTTTAATTAAACGGTCAAATATTCAAACAGAACAACGATGAAGATTACATCATGTTTGTCTACAGTTTAACTTTTAATACGTTTTTCATTCATTACACTGTGGACGACTTTAGATTAGATAGGCCTAAGTTTTATTGATGTTACAGTTTTAGAGAAGAACAGATCAACAACAAGGAGGAGGAAGCGTGGAGTTCAACAGGTGGACATCTTTATTCACCTCGTTGTTGTTGTTGTTGTTGTTGTTGTTGTTGTTGTTGTTGTTGTTGTTGTTGTTGTTGAGGGCTGCTACAATGAAACTCAACACCACATTGAAGCCGTGTGGAGTGCCAGTATCAGCCAGCAGTGATTCTACAGCTGCAGTGAGACACGTTTGGCTGAAGGTTCAAGATCACTTTCAGTGTTTTATTACATGTTTAATAAAACTTTGATTTATAAGAAATGTGGGCAGTGTCATTTGAAACCCCGTTGCTATGGTGATAAACATCCTGTGGTTTTTCCTGTTGACGGGACTTTTTACTTTCACTTCCTCCAGTTGTGACACAGATCTGTTCTCCGTGTTGAAGGCAGAGTCCTGTAAAATATTATAATCCTCTGGTTGAAGGTAAGAGACTCTTTTCACTGTTGTTAAGACTCTCTGTTTAATTTAAGTGTCAAAAGAGCTGTAAGCTAACAGTTAGCCACCAGGTTCACTAGCTTCTCTTATGACAGTAGAAGAACAGGGATAGGCCTAAAGATGACTCTCAGTTAGCACGCAGGCTATGCTAACATGCTAAAATGCTAACAGAACAGAGAGCAGAGTGAGGAAGGGGAGGAGGGAGGGGGTCCACTCTCTCAGGCTCACACTCACTGTGCACGCCATGTAAGCGGGAGGAGAGGAGAAATGACAGAGCATTCAGATCCTTATAGATAAGAAAACAGTAGTGAGGGTGAGAAGTTAAACCCTGAAGAACCATAAGAATGTTTATTAATGACATCATACATTTCTTCATACAGACGGACGGATGAAATTTCGACTCAAAGATTAACGCTCACTCTGTGTTACCTCATAGCATGGCATAGCGGTCAAAACAGTGTATGTGCTCTCCGTCCAGCAACACCTGAAAACCAAGTGAAAGTTCCTACCTATAAAGAGTATCACCTTAACCCAAAGGTGACACCTGCTGGAACAATTTGTGTCTTACTCTTCATTCTCCTAAACATGGCTCCTACACAGACTATAATCTGGAAGTCATATCCATAATCGATGCATCCCTAGTTTTAACATACTCTTCTGCAGCAGTAGTATTAACATGCAGCCACAGGTGGAGGGGAGAGAAGTGTGTGATCACCAGGAAGTCAGTCAAAAGCTTCATGGTGGTTTTGGGGGATACTGCAGTGTTTGCATATCAAGGGGCTGAAAGGATGGTGTGTTCATGGATCACAGGACAGATTGGAGGGTCCAGTCCAAATACAGGACTGCTTATTTTTGTCCCAGTCAAGCTCCATGGAGGACAAGTTTAACTGTGAAGATTCTGATGAAGTTTTATATGAAGATGTAATAACTCTTTATTGATCATTCTTCTCAGAGTGCAGCTCTCCCAGCAGGGGGCGCTCTGCTATGGATCAGTGTGAGGACACAGAGGAGGGAGTCCCTCCCTCTAAAACCTCTCTGTGTGAGGAACATGAAGCTCTGAGGTGAGGATCTCTAACTGTCCATGACTCTTCTCCATGTCACAGCTCAGCACTCACATCACTCCACCTTCATCATCATCATCATCATCATCACCATCATCATCATCATCATCATCATCATCATCATCATCATCATCATCATCATCATCATCATCATCATCATCACTGTCTCATCTGCTGCTCACAGTAACTAATAATGTTGTTTTTTTGTATCAGGATGCAGGAACAGAGACCAGACTCTCCTGGACCCAGCTGTGTGTCCATGAAGAGTGACCGGTCTATATTTCGCTATATTGAGTTTAAAGATGGACGTCCTGCTGATGGAAGGTAAGATCTGAAATTGACAAAGAGCTCTGTTCTGCTTTTCTGTAGGCTCACTCTTTCATCCTCAGCCATTTACATCACTCTCAGTCTTCAGTCCATGTTCACCTCTCCCAGGACTCGTACTTTTCTCCTGTTTCTCCTACTTCTCCACCAGAGGTCCTCAGAATTCACCTCCTTCTCTTCTAGGTTTCAATAGCCCAGACCTTCCCTTCTACTCTACTCACCTGTCTTCATTTTCCTCATCAGCTTCATTTAGTTTTCTTACCACTTCATGATCATTGTGTGCTTTGGTTCTATCTTGTGTTTTTTCTTTTGAAGTGTTTGTATTTGAACCCTGACCTGCCTGAAGGCTGTAAAATGTGGAAAAGAATCATTTTATTGCAGCTGTGAGTCCATTTTTTTCTGCATTTGGGTCCTTCCCTGCGCCCTATTTCCCCGACCCTGTCAGAACTTAACCTGCCTGACACAGAACCAGCCGACAGTGTGATGGACTTTATGACTTTAAAGCAAAAACAGCCCTACTAGAAAGAAGCTAAATATTCTTAGACAAAGTCAAAATAATAGGCCAAACCTTAAAAAGAGACAAATCTGAGGAAAGATTTATTTTTGGGCTGTATCATGAAGACTGCAGACAAAGATCTTCAAAGCTCTTGAGTGTTTTTACAAACCTTGTAGGATCGATATTCTGGACTGACTCACAATATAAAAACTACTGTGATGGTGCAAGCAGCACTTATTCCCATCTGAAGTGATGTCAGTCTGAAGACTTTGTCCCAGAAGTGAGTTCCAGGTTGAGGTTCCTGAAGTTGTTCTGGACAAGTTCTTGATCTTGATCTGTTCTGTATCCTAACAGTAATTGCTGCTCGTTGTAAATGCTGCTCGGTCTCTAAATGTACTATGGGAGATAAAGCCTTCAGTTATCAGGTCTGCTCGTGGTACCTACGGTCTCTAAATGTACTATGGGAGGTAGAGCCTTCAGTTTTCAGGCTCTTCTCCTCTGGAATCATCTTCCAGACGGGGTACGGGAGGCAGACAAACTCTGTATTTTAAAGAATAGCTGAAGAGCAGCTGAAGATCTTTGACTGGATGTGACTTCAGCAGCTGAACTCCATCAGTGTTGTTGTAGTGACAGAGTGCAGCTCTCCCAGCAGGGGGCGCTCTGCTATGGATCAGTGTGAGGACACAGAGGAGGGAGTCCCTCCCTCTAAAACCTCTCTGTGTGAGGAACATGAAGCTCTGAGGTGAGGATCTCTAACTGTCCATGGCTGTATCCAAATTGCCAAGTACCTACTCAATCTGTCTGTATTCAGTACCTACTATCCGTGCTGTATACTGTTAGTACCTACTATTCAGTAGGTGCACGTAGGCAGATATTTGTTCCAACTTGATTCATTCAGTATGGAAGTGACGTCATTTACGTTACCCAAACCAGCCGCATACACCGTTTCTTTTTTTTTAAGCTTTATTCAAGAAGAGTAATGTGCATACAGTCAGGTAAACAAAACAATATCACAAGTAAAAGACAGATTAAATAACTAAATAACATACAGTAGCCCAAAGAAAAGTACAAATGAGAGACAGTAATATACAGAATATAAAGTAAAACAAACCAATAAAGACACATTTAAATAGTGAAATCATTATTTAAATAGAGGGGGAAAGGTTTTAGAATAATGCAGACATCTGTTTTCTGTTCTTGATTAAAAGTAGTGATTTCAGTCGGGACTTTAACTCTAGATTAAAAATTGATTCAATTAATCCACGCTCATTTGTTTTGATTTGGAGGTGAACGTGAGGTGACGATTTACCTTTAATTTCACACAGCATTGTGGGTAAAATACAATTCATTTCCTGAAAGCATGCATCTGATCCATACTGCATAAAACCCGGAAGTTAGTATCCATACTGAAATGTTCAGGATACTGAGGTGGACCCAAAATATGCATACTGAATGACCACGAGAGTTTACTGAACTGTGGCTATTCAGAAAGGACCCATGACTCTTCTCCATGTCACAGCTCAGCACTCACATCACTCCACCTTCATCATCATCATCATCATCATCACTGTCTCATCTGCTGCTCACAGTAACTAATAATGTTGTTTGTTTGTATCAGGATGCAGGAACAGAGACCAGACTCTCCTGGACCCAGCTGTGTGTCCATGAAGAGTGACTGGTCTATAGAACGCCTTTTTGACTTTAAAGATGGACGTCCTGCTGATGGAAGGTGAGATCTGAAATTGACAAAGAGCTCTGTTCTGCTTTTCTGTAGGCTCACTCTTTCATCCTCAGCCATTTACATCACTCTCAGTCTTCAGTCCATGTTCACCTCTCCCAGGACTCGTACTTTTCTCCTGTTTCTCCTACTTCTCCACCAGAGGTCCTCAGAATTCACCTCCTTCTCTTCTAGGTTTCAATAGCCCAGACCTTCCCTTCTACTCTACTCACCTGTCTTCATTTTCCTCATCAGCTTCATTTAGTTTTCTTACCACTTCATGATCATTGTGTGCTTTGGTTCTATCTTGTGTTTTTTCTTTTGAAGTGTTTGTATTTGAACCCTGACCTTCCTGAAGGCTGTAAAATGTGGAAAAGAATCATTTTATTGCAGCTGTGAGTCCATTTTTTTCTGCATTTGGGTCCTTCCCTGCACCCTATTTCCCCGACCCTGTCAGAACTTAACCTGCCTGACACAGAACCAGCCGACAGTGTGATGGACTTTATGACTTCAAAGCAAAAACAGCCCTACTAGAAAGAAGCTAAATATTCTTAGACAAAGTCAAAATAATAGGCCAAACCTTAAAAAGAGACAAACCTGAGGAAAGATTTATTTTTGGGCTTTTTGTTTAGACGAGACAGTAGATAGATTTGTAAATCAAGGAGAGAGAGAATGGGGAATGACATGCAGGAAAGGAGCCACAGGTCGGATTTGAACCTGAGCCCCCCGCTTGGAGGGCTACAGTCTCCCTACATGGGACACGCACACTAACCACTAGGCCACCAGCACCCCCATTAAAGCATTTTTATTGAATGAACATTTTTGTTTTTCCCTCAGGTAGAATGAAAGTCCTCTCCTTCCTCACTCTCAATGATGACCAAAACAAACAGACATACTGTCCACAATATCAGATTTCATTCACTGAGAGTCTGCTTCTGCACGTCCATTTTAAAGACTTAAAAGTTACTATACATTTTATAGTTAGGGCTGGCGCTGGTGTAGACCAGCTCCTAGTTATGCTGCTATAGGCTTAGACTACTGGGGGAACTGGCACCTTGAGCTCCTATATCTCCCTCCCCCTCTCTCTCTCTCTCTCTCTCTCTCTCTCTCTCTCTCTCTCTCTCTCTCTCTCTGTTAGATCGTATTACTGCATGTTGCTATCTGTAAATCTCAGTTACTAACCACAGCATCTTTCTGAGCTGTGTTTATGTTTAAGTCGTCTTCTGTTAACTTTAATTTCATCAGTCTGAAGAATTTGAGGACAGACACAGTGTTGGCTGTATTCTGAGTGAGATACTGTTCTAATAGAAACAGAGAGAACTGTGGAGAACGTCACCTCTGCCTCCTGATTACTGATTATCCATCTGCCAGTTTAAACTGGAACAATCTGATTAAAAATGATCTTTGAAACAAGATCCAGGGTGTGGTTAAAACGATGAGTAGGTTCGTTTACACCCTGGGTGAAACCAATAGAGTCTAATAATGACATGAAAGCTGTGCTAAGGCTATCATTATCAACATCCACGTGGATATTGAAGTCACCCACAACAATTGTTCTATCACTGCTAAGGACTACATTTGATAAGAATTCTGCAAATTCCGATAGAAATTCAAAATATGGGCCAGGAGGGCGGTGAACTACAACAACTAGAACTGGCTGAAAGGTTCTTGAGACTGGATGTGAAAGACTAAGAACAAGGCTTTCAAAAGAAGAAAAATTCAGCCTTGGTCGAGGGTTAACTAGAAGACTAGAATTTTTTTTTTTTTTTTTAAAGATCCTGAGAGCACTGAGCTGTTATTGGTTGTGGGGTGTAACAGAGAATCTATTGTCCTGAAAAGATGTCTGGTGCTGTTTATCAGGTTTGAGAAATATTCTTGCCTTGATTTTCGGATGGCTTTGTTGTAGTCTTTTATTGCTTCTACAAGTATATTTTTTATCAATTTCTATTTTTGTTTTGCAGTCTGCAGTCTCTCTTAAGTGCATTGGTTGAATTGTTTTTCCATGGAACGACCTTTTTTGTTTTTACTGTGTTAGTTGTGATTGGAGAGCAGGCATCAAGCACTGTCCTCAGTTTATAATTAAAATCGGTAACAAGTTGTTCACAGGATGATGGTAAGGTGGTATTTCTGTAAGATGTTATGTAAGAATTGTGGCTACTTCAGGGGTAATGTGCTGTTTGTTAACTGTACGTTCTATTGCACCTGGAGGAGAATGATAAAAACTGTTAAAACAATATGTCGGCCCGCACCGGCTACAGGTGGCTGGCTAACTACTGCTGCATACGATGACTCTGACTCAGCTGTGCGGAGCCATCTCTCTAACTCAGACACCCTCGCCTCCAAAGCTAAAAATAAACTACATTTCTTAGATTATCACTAAAGGAGGACGAGGAGTAACTTAACATCTGACACGTAGAGCAGGAGAGAGCAGGAGAGGGAAAGACAGAAAACAAAGCCATTGTAAATAAAGCTAACTGCTAAGCTAGGCTAAGAGTAGGTAGCTAAAATAAACAAAACTTTTAAGCAGGTTTGTCGCTAGAGAGAAAGAATGCTTTTCGATGACTTCTGTTTGTCTGAACGTACAGTGTGTTGGAAACAACAGTTGTAAGAATCTAGGCAAAATTAACAATTAAGATTTTAGCTTTTAGTTTTTAGCTCTAACAATCAGCACTGAACAACACAATACAGCGGAGAACAGGAAATTATGCAATACACTCACCTGTAGTACGTAGCACATAGCAGCCCCTGATGGAAGGTAAGAATTAAAAATGAAGTTAATGTTATGTCTCTGTTGTTTAAAGACTCATATCTTAGCTCAGAGTTTCATTATATATATCCCGTTGTTTTCGTGTGTAATATGTCCTGTCACAGAGTTCAACAGGAGAGCTCCAACGTTCACAGAGATCAATCAGACCAGCAGAATCCAACAGACATGGACTCCATCTTTATGGTGTGTTCAACACACTGTTAATTAATATTCTACCATTACAATAATTTAATTCTAAGTTATTGTTCTGTTTAGACCAGCTGACCTTCAGACTGACAGATGAACCACATGTTGAGTTCTACCAGTTTATATTAAATATCCAGTGTCTCCTTCTGTTCCAGCTGCTGGAGGAGAACATCATCACCTTTGTGAAGAACGAGCTGAAGAGAGTCCACAGGGTTCTGAGTCCAGAATACCCAGAATGCTTTGAGAGTCAGAGTGAGGATGAAGAGCAGGGAATAAGCTGTAAAGAGGAATTTTTGAAGATCACTCTCCACTTCCTGAGGAGAATGAAGCAGGAGGAGCTGGCTGACTGTCTGCAGAGCAGTAAGAACATTTTAACAGATTTAGTATTTTAGAAAAAGGACAAAGAGGTTTAAAGTTCCAAACTCAGATAGTCATGTCATCTATATCAGGATCTGTTCATTGATTTCAGTTCTTTCTTTTTTCAGGAACAGTCGCTGCAGAGTGCCGGCGTAAACTCAAATCTAACCTGAAGGAGAAGTTCCAGTGTGTGTTTGAGGGGATTGCTAAAGCAGGAAACCCAACGCTTCTGAACCAGATCTACACAGAGCTCTACATCACAGAGGGAGGGACTGGAGAGGTCAATGATGAACACGAGGTCAGACAGATTGAAACAGCATCCAGGAAACCACACAGACCAGAAACAACCATCAGACAAGAAGACATCTTTAAAGTCTCACCTGGAAGAGATGAACCAATCAGAACAGTGATGACAAAGGGAGTGGCTGGCATCGGGAAAACAGTCTTAACACAGAAGTTCACTCTGGACTGGGCTGAAGACAAAGACAACCAGAACATACAGTTCACATTTCCATTCACTTTCAGAGAGCTGAATGTGCTGAAAGAGAAAAAGTTCAGCCTGTTGGAACTTGTTCATCACTTCTTTCCTGAAACCAAAAAAGCAGGAATCTGCAGGTTTGAAGAGTTCCAGGTTGTGTTCATCTTTGACGGTCTGGATGAGTGTCGACTTCCTCTGGACTTTAAAAACAACGAGACCCTGACTGATGTCACAGAGTCCACCTCAGTGGATGTGCTGCTGACTAACCTCATCAGGGGGAAACTGCTTCCCTCTGCTCACCTCTGGATAACCACACGACCTGCAGCAGCCAATCAGATCCCTCCTAAGTGTGTTGACATGGTGACAGAGGTCAGAGGGTTCACTGACCCACAGAAGGAGGAGTACTTCAGGAAGAGGTTCAGAAATGAGGATCGGGCCAGCAGAATCATTTCCCACATCAAGACATCCAGAAGCCTCCACATCATGTGCCACATCCCAGTCTTCTGCTGGATCACTGCTACAGTTCTGGAGGATGTGCTGAAGACCAGAGAGGGAGGAGAGCTGCCCAAGACCCTGACTGAGATGTACATCCACTTCCTGGTGGTTCAGTCCAAAATAAAGAACATCAAGTATGATGGAGGAGCTGAGACAGATCCACACTGGAGTCCAGAGAGCAGGAAGATGATTAAGTCTCTGGGAAAACTGGCTTTTGAGCAGCTGCAGAAAGGAAACCTGATCTTCTATGACTCAGACCTGACAGAGTGTGGCATCGATATCAGAGCAGCCTCAGTGTACTCAGGAGTGTTCACACAGATCTTTAAAGAGGAGAGAGGACTGTACCAGGACAAGGTGTTCTGCTTCATCCATCTGAGTGTTCAGGAGTTTCTGGCTGCTCTTCATGTCCATCTGACCTTCATCAACTCTGGAGTCAATCTGATGCCAGAAGAACAAACAACATCCAGGTGGTCGAAAGTATTCAGAGAAAAACCTGACCCAACACATTTATATCAGAGTGCTGTGGACCAGGCCTTACAGAGTCCTAATGGACACCTGGACTTGTTCCTCCGCTTCCTCCTCGGTCTTTCTCTAGAGACCAATCAGAATCTCATACGAGGTCTGCTGACACACACAGGAAGTGGCTCAAAGACCAATCAGGAAACAGTCAAGTACATCAAGGAGAAGATCAGTGAGGATCTGTCTGCAGAGAAAAGCATCAATCTGTTCCACTGTCTGAATGAACTGAATGATCGTTCTCTAGTGGAGGAGATCCAACAGTCCCTGAGATCAGGACGTCTCTCTACAGATAAACTGTCTCCTGCTCAGTGGTCAGCTCTGGTCTTCATCTTACTGTCATCAGAAAAAGATCTGGACGTGTTTGACCTGAAGAAATACTCTGCTTCAGAGGAGGCTCTTCTGAGGCTGCTGCCTGTGATCAAAGCTTCAAACAAAGCTCTGTACGTGCTCACATAACTATACGGTTCAAATGTAGTTCTCTTCATTCAGAAATAACAACTATAGTTTGTAATTGCTTTCATTTTTGTTCTTCTGAATCCTCTTCAGGCTGAGTGTCTGTAACCTCTCAGAGAGAAGCTGTGAAGTTCTGTCCTCAGTCCTCAGCTCCCAGTCCTCTAATCTGAGAGAGCTGGACCTGAGCAACAACAACCTGCATGATTCAGGAGTGAAGCTGCTGTGTAGTGGTTTAAAGAGTCCACTCTGTAGACTGGACACTCTCAGGTTAGTGTGCTGCTGATCCACATTATTCATCTAAGATCATGTTTTCTTGATGAATCATTTATTAAATGGGCCTTGGTGGTGGTTTAAAGTTTTCCTGTATGTTTCCACATTAAAGCTGTAAAGCTCTGAGCTCGTTCTATAGCTCTCAGTCTTTTAGTCTGAGGAAGCTGGACTGGAATAAAGAAAGTTAAATATGAAGTTCTTTCCCCACCAACAAACAAACCATGGATAATGTTTGGAACATAAAGAACTAAAGAATCTTTATTTCAGATGAAACAGTTCAGAACTGTTTCTACATCACTGCTGATGTCAAAGCAGTCTGTGTGTTTATCTCACGCTCTGTCTTACCTTCACTATTTGTCACCAGAGTAAATATTGATTAGTATCAGATTATGAAGTCTATTCTGTTCAGCTGCATGGTTATGACGGGATGTTACTGGTAAAACAGAGAAGAATGGACCAATGGATGTTAAGCATGTTGTTGTGTGTGTGTGTGTGTGTGTGTGTGTGTGTGTGTGTGTGTGTGTGTGTGTGTGTGTGTGTGTGTGTGTGTGTGTGTGTGTGTGTGTGTGTGTGTGTGTGTAGTCTGTCAAACTGTCTGATCACAGAAGAAGGTTGTGCGTCTCTGGCCTCAGCTCTAAGCTCCTCCCCCCTGAGACATCTGGACCTGAGCTACAATCATCCAGGAGAACGAGGAGAGAAGCTGCTGTCTGCTGGACTGGAGGATCCACACTGCAGACTGGAGACACTGAGGTACAGACAGACACACAGAAGCTGTCTCACTGTTTCTGAATGATGAACTCTGCTTCTTGTCTGATGCTGGATTTAAATGAAGATGTATGAAATAGATTCTGATCTGGTTTCTTCCTCCAGGTTGGACCATAGTGGACTGAAGCCTGGTCTGAGGAAGTGTGAGTGTGTTTTCATTTCTCTTCATCAGAACACAGCAGCACATGTTGGAGTGTAGAAGAGTAAATGCTCTTGAACAATCAGACAGAGACTATGGCTTGTGAATAGAGGATTTGATTATTTCTCTCTGAGAAGTTAATAACAATAACTTAGATTTATATAGCGCCTTTCATGAAACCCAAGGATGCTTTTCAAAGTGTGTGTGTGTGTGTGTGTGTGTGTGTGTGTGTGTGTGTGTGTGTGTGTGTGTGTGTGTGTGTGTGTGTGTGTGTGTGTGTGTGTGTGTGTGTATGTGTGTGTGTGTGTGTGTGTGTGTGTGTGTGTGTGTGTGTGTGGAAAAACACAAACAGAGAAGAGAAAGGATAGAAACACTAGACAAACAAATGAAGGAGAAAGGGAGTGGGTGATCAGCTGAGGGGAGTGTTAGATGAGGCTGAATGCTTTGGTGAACAGATGGTGTTTGAGGAGGTTTTTAAAAATGACCTGGGGTCTCGTTTATAAAAGAGTGCGTAAAATTCATACTAAAAATGTACGTGTGCCAAAAACCCAGAAATGGCGTGCGCACAAAATGATTCAGAGTTATAAAACCGTTCGTACGCACACCTGCACGCAATGTTCCCTTTATAAATCACCATCAACCTGGAAATGTGCACACGTAGATTAGTCCCATGTTCCGCCCTCTACACGCCCACATTCAACCATAAACGGTCAATGCAAAGCAGCTCGTGAATGAAAATACATACAAACGAGGGGGCAGATCAAAGGTTTCCACCGTTGGATCGTAAAAAAACGAAATTTAGACGAAGAAACGAAACTTTCTGACCCAGAAACAAAGGAACTTGTGAATGAAGTGAAGGATAAAATGGACATATCGGTAGTTTGCTGCAGCAGGAGGATCACGAACTGAAGAAAATTCAGAGAATGACACCACGTTGCTGCTGCATTCACGCTGTCCTATGTGCCAAAACATCCACCGTTCATCATTACGCACGAGTATATCTGCAATGTTTACATGTTTACAGGACCCACACTGATTTCTTCATATAGTGGCAGAGAGGACACGTCAGTCAGCATTCTCCCTCACTCTATCATATTATTAATCAAAGGTTTGATCAACCAACAAAAACTTTGAATTGTTGGCCACATATTTTCGTGGGCATCTCCGTCTGCACTGTGACTAATTCTGATCAAATATATGGCTTAATGATCGTGTCAGAGATGCCCCGACTTAATGTCCACACTTGAATTATTTACAGAATAAATACAGCTGATGAAGATGTGCTGAGTATGGAGGAGGTGAAATGTGTGAAGCCATCGCCATGTCTCTGTGCACTCTTTATTAAAACTAAAAATCACAATTGATGATAAATGCAAGATATTGAAATATATGAATGAAAACTGGAGGCTCTATGGTCTTTGTGTTAGTCTAATGTTTAACTCTACATCAGTGATTACATTAGTGTATAAGTCCGGTCCTCTGAGGTCCGTCCGGGATAATGAAGGCGAGACGGCGCTGATGCAATATGTATGTGGCAGACTTTTATTTTTAATTTTTATTTGATGTTTATATATTGTCATAATGACAGTTACTTATTGGAAACGGCTCACTACATGCGCGATTATAGCCTAAATAAAACCATCGGTTTGAATGATTGTGATGACGTGGATCTGTCAGTAAAGTTTGATATTTAGTGAAATAGGTTTGCTTTGTTGTTAAGGGAGCGAGCATTCTGCAGCATAAATGAGGCGGTGGTGTATTCTGAAGCAGAGGGGGAGAGAGGAGTGGTTCTGTCAACACACACAACAACAGGTATCAGGTTTCTGGTGTGCACGTGTGATTTGTTGTGATGATGGCGCCGGTCAGACACTACAGTGGGGATAGCATGGTCAGTGTAAACAAACTTGCATCGGGCAGCCCTATGCACGTAGTGAGGACGGCGCAGGAGTCCGAAAGATTTAATGGAAGCAAGGTTGTCCGGAGAGAAGTGGCAGGCGAGATTCTGGAGTTGCAGAGCGGAGTATGTTAGTAGTACCATGTCCACAGCAGGGAGAGCAGCTGCTAGCCGCAGGCTGAAAGCCGCAAGCTACCGGGCGCCAGCCGGGGTCAGGAAAACCGCAGGAATGAGAGCCAAACCAGGATAAGGAAAGGACCAATTTTGTGGCAGACGGGGGACCCGTCTGGACACAATCTGAGCAGGAGAGCAGCAGCCGGCAGTCTGGTTGTCAGGCAGGCCTCTTCGCCGCCAGCAGCCGAGCCAGAGTAGGGGGGAAGCGGCAGCCAGCGGTAGCCAACAGGTGGCGCAGGGCGACGGGTCCAAGCCAGGTAGGGAGCCGACGTGGCCGACGAAGAAGGACGGTCCACCAATAAGGCAGGCGAGGGTCCAGTGATCACAGACTGGTGAGGATTTCCTGATAGCTGTGCGAGAAGCTAACAGCTGATCGGCGGCTAGCGCTAACAGCTGATCGTCATAGATGGTGAGTAGCTGTCAGTTTACACAAACTGAAAGCAGCAGCAAAGTCGATCTGTTTGCAGACTGTTAGTAGAGGATAAGTAGGAGGGAGAAGCATAGATAGCACAAAAGAAACACCATTTTTGTCACGGATCGTGAAGCGGCGACATACACGCCAGCGTCCTCGCTCAACCGGAACTTTTATAACATCCCAATCATCCTTTTATGGGCAATCAACACACTGAGCAATTACAACATGTGTGTTATATGAAGACCATTTCCTAGAAGTTTCCTGGACAGACAACTGGTCTCTTAACAGGAAAGAGTGTGTGTGTGTGTGTGTGTGTGTGTGTGTGTGTGTGTGTGTGTGTGTGTGTGTGTGTGTGTGTGTGTCTTGTGTATCAGAACATGATCTTATGACTTGGCTAAATTCAGAGGTTAGATAACTATTGGTTTGTGCCTGCTGCTGTCCAGATTGTGTTTCTGTTATGATTAAACCTTTCAAACTACAACAGGATGAGGGCTGGAAGTAACACAAAGTGATGATAAAAGTGAGGGTGATGGAAACTCATGAGAGTTTAAATATGAAATAAAAAATGTAAACTGAAATAAAAGTGATAATCCAGTGAATAGAAAATCACCATTCATCACATCCAACAGAAATGTATATTTTACAACATGCACTTTTTGTGACATTTCACATTTTGATGTTGGCTGCTGGCCGGCTGCTCGTAGTCGAGCTCGTGGAGCTCATCAACTTTAAAAACAGCAGAAATCATTTTTGATTTGACGTTCATTTTCAACAACATGTAAATATGCAGAGTCTCCAACATCAAGTTCTCTCCTCAAAAACATCCAGACGTGAATTCAGTGATGAAATAGAAACAGAATATCTTTAGAGACATAAGCTAGCTCTCCTCCTCGTCTTCTGGCTGTGCAGACAGTAAGGCACACAGCAAAGTCCACGATCACCATAGTACAGGCCAGCAGGAACATCCAACAACAATACACAAGTCAGCTGCAGGCCGCCAGGTGGCCAGGTGAGGTCGGGACGGCGTGGCCTACACCTTAGACAAGCAGAGAAAAACTCACAAGGACTGAGTTGTCATCTGTTTCTTCAGATTTCGATCTGTTCATCCAGTCCAGTTAAATTTCAGTTAAAACAAAAACATGTATGTTGTAGAGCCTAGATTGATGGAAAAGAAATGGTCTCCATGACTTCAGAAACACAGTTTAAAAGTAGTTAGACAGGACAAAGGGACGTGGCACACTCCTGCTGCCATCACATTGTGTGTGACAGTGAAAGTGGAAATGAGGCTCCTGTTTGTGCTGAATGTGACCTCTGAGGACAGAACAGTTGGAGACAGCAGATGGTTCATAGATTCTTTGTGCTGCACTTTGATTAGTCAGACTTTATTCACTGCATGTGTTTGTTGATTTGGATCTCCATTCTTCCTGGCTGCCATGGTAACTCCATTTGAACTTGATTAGAAGTGGATTATTACATTTCAGTGCTGTCAAACATCATTCAGTGCTGAATATGAACTGTAAGTTTGATTGACTCTCAGTAAGTAGGGGTGTAACGGTACACAAACATTTCAGTTCGGTACAGTTCTCAGTGTTGAAGTTTTGGTTTGATACATTTTCACTACAGTAAAGGGACCTGATGCTTTTTTTTCTTTATTAGGAACATTTATAATTTCCCTTTTATACATTGGACGAAGTGCAGCATCGACAGTTCAGACTTGTACACCTGCTCAGGTTACTTTTTAATAACATTTTAAATTAAACATTGTAAAAAAAAAAACATAAAATAAACTTATGTTGCTTCCTTCAACCAAAAGAGTCTCCAATAAATAAAAGATATGAATGAAATAAAGTATTTTAGAATGAAATGAAGTCATTAATATAGCCTGTATATAAAAATATTTATTTTAAATTACACTTCCACCTTTTAGTTTATGAAGGCAACACTTTTTTGAATGCTCTTTGAGCACATAATAAACCTAATCACATCTGGGACAGTGTAGTTTCAGAACTATTAATATTTCCCTCTGTCGATATAAGAACTTCAATGGCATTTTTTATGGCTTTGGCCCGTTTAGAATTACTAGCAAAAGGCTGTCTGTTTTTTCCTAGTTGCAGTGATGTTTACGTTCGCGTGGTGTCTTTTCAAGTGCTTTAATAAGTTGGACGTGTTGCCTGTGACGTACCCGATGTCCGCTGAACAACAACGGCACACTACTCTCGTCTTGTCAACGTCTCTTTGTCCATTATTGTGGGAATGGGGAGGGAGGTGTTCATTCTATCATGCTGCAGGTTATTCTCCCACACAGACGCGTCTCCCCCTCCCCTTTTGCTCTTAGTTTGAGCGGGATCATCGCTGAAAATGAAAACAAAACTTAAGAGTAAGTCTGTAAAAAGAACTCCATCCCGGTTATATGCAACTGTCCAGACCAACAGGACTCGAGGAACTACTAATCTGCACAGTTTGCACAGTTTATGTTTGAACTTTTTTACAAGTTACTAACTAAAAGCTGTGTCCCATACCAGCAGCTGCAGCCTTCCTCCACCCTGAGGTGTGCTTCTGCTTTGCGGTCCGTGTGGGAACACAGATTAAATCACTTTTGTTCTGCACGTACTCGGATCAGTCCTGTACCGAAACGGTCCGGTCCGAGTACGTGTACCTTTACACCCCTATCAGTAAGTGTCAGTAAAGTTGTTGATGAATGAACAGATGATAACCTGCAGCTGTGTTGTGTCTCGTTCTCTCCATCAGACGCCTGTGAGCTGGAACTGGACACAAACACAGTGAACAGAAACCTCAAACTGTCTGACAACAACAGGAAGGTGACATGGGGGGAGGAGCTTCAGTCATATCCTGATCATCCAGACAGATTTGATAACTCGTGGTCTCAGCTGCTGTGTAGGACTGGTCTGACTGGTCGCTGTTACTGGGAGGTCGAGTGGAGAGGAGATGTTTATGTATCAGTGAGTTACAGAGGAATCAGAAGGAGAGGATGCAGTGATGAATGTTTGTTTGGATATAATGATCAGTCCTGGAGTCTGATCTGCTCTGATGAAGGTTACTCTGTCTATCACAATAACATAAGAACAGAGATCTCCTCCTCCTCTTCCTCCTCCTCCTCCTCCTCCTCCTCCTCCTCCTCCTCTGTCTCTCACAGAGTAGCAGTGTATGTGGACTGTCCTGCTGGCTCTCTGTCCTTCTACAGAGTCTCCTCTGACACACTGATCCACCTCCACACCTTCAACACCACATTCACTGAACCTCTCTATCCTGGGTTTATGTTCTGGACTCTTGGTTCTTCAGTGTCTCTGTGTCGTCTGTCAGTCTGAGAAACACTGCTGACTGAAGATCAGCTGACTCTGTTCACTCTGTCCAGCTGGTCTGTTTCATAGTTGGGGGGTGTGATAATGGGGGGTGGGGGTGGTAATGGGGGTTAAATGTTCTACATTACAGAAAAACAATGGACCCCCTTCTTTAATGTCTGTATTGTTCTGATCTCACCAATAAAAAACAAGTGACAATTAAACAATTAAAGTCCTCCTCCTGCTGTCTTGATATTGGCAGCAGGAGGAGGAGTCATGGCTCCAGATCTGTTACAAATGGTAAACTTGTCTCTCAGGTGTCTTCCCACAGGCCCTGAAAACAGCAGTCATCAAGCCACTACTAGAAAAGAACAATCTAGACAATAATGAATAATTACAGGCCTATATCAAATCTTCCTCTGTTAGGTCAAATGATAGACAAAGCTGTGTTTCAGAAGTTAAATAACTTCTTGATATTGAACAACTGTTTGGATGTCTTCCAGTCAGGTTTTGGACCAAACCGCAGCACTGAGACAGCTCTGGTTAAAGAGTAACTAAACCCTAAAACCACTTTCTTCAACTCTAAACCTCTGTATTTGAGTATTAAGTAGTGTTATGGATCAATCCAAGTCCCAATCTCCACATTTGAGTACAAAGCATTGAAATTTGAAATATTGTGTTAGAAATGTGCATAGTGTCTGCCCTTCTGTTTGAAAAACTCTAACAGTTTTTTTGGAGTACAGTATGACGTAGGAGTACAGCCCCACGTCACCAAACCTATAAAAGCCTCGTCACCCGACTCGGCGAACTGTGGGGACTCAAGTGTGTGTGTGTATTTGTGTGTGTGGGGCTGAAGAACACACTCTCTCTCCTCACTCGCTCCCCCCACACACAGTCTAAAGTGTTTCATGACATCTGTTTAAACACAGACAGAACCTCAGTCTAAGTTCTTCTTGGGTAACACTTTATATGAAGGTCCTTGAAATAAGCTGTTATTACCATCAAATCTGCTGTATAAGACACACTTTAAACCCTCAGGCATCAGTTTAATTTACTACCCTCTTCAGTCATTAAGGACAAAAATGTCCACTTCCAAAAATCTGCTATAAAAATAAAACAGATTACTTTTTTTTGTTGCTTTTTTCTGCATAAATCTCTTAAACAACTTCAGCCCTGCTCAAAACTACCAAACATTCAATCATTTTGAGGATTTTAACCCTTTAGATGCCAATTTCATTACTTGATCACTGTTGTTATTTATGAAAAAAAGAAGTTATTTTCCATATAACAAATATTTGGTGGCTGGGGGATTTAAAAAAAATCAGTCTTGGATATGTCAAAGATTATACAAAATATTGACTTTGATGCATTATTAGTTTTTGTGTAGCATCAGATTTAAAATGTACTACCCTCTTGAGTCATTAAGGACAAAAATGTTCACTTCCAAAAACTGCTATAAAAATAGAACAGATTAATTTTTTTCTGCTTTTTTGGGTTAAATCTTTTGATCAACTTCAGTCCTGATCAAAACGATCAAATATTGAATAATTATCAGGATTTTAACCCTTTAAATGCCAGTTTGATTACATGATGATAATATTCTTAATGAAAAAAACACACAAAAAAGTTATTTTCCATATAACAAATGTTTGGTGTCTGGGGGATTTTTTTAAATCAGTCTTTGTTTTGTTAAAATCTAAGGACAATCTGAAAATTTAAATATTTATATGCTTTTATTTACTTTGTGTTTAAAGGTTAATCAGCTTTATTATTACTTATCAGGTTATCTCTGTTGTCAGCCTTTATTTAAAGTTTGTATTGAACACTGGAGAGCAGCACTGAGCAGGTCAGGAAATCAGGTAACCTTTGTGAGCCAGGTGTGTAAACCTGCTGAGTGGCTCTAACTGACAGACAGGAGTGTCAGCGGTGTGTGTGAGAGCAGGAGTGAGGTGAGAGGCTGAGACACTTTCAGGATGAATTCAATGAAAGGAAGACAGCAGAGATACCTTTGGTAAGTGTGCTGTGTTCTTTGGTAATTATCTGTTCAGAATGTTTGAATGGTGACATGTATTTAATGTAGGCTGTTTATTTCATAGTGATGCACTCTGCATTCTGGTTTTATAGTGTAGTGTTCACAGGAAACTGTTAAATAAGAAGGGTAAATAATAATTAATATTGAACACAATTAACTGGTTTGTTTAAATTGTAAACAAAAGATAAAGAACTGAATAGATACTAAAATTCAGATTCATTTAATGGTTATATTAACTTAAATTCTGATTTGTGTTGTTTGGTGTTAAAATGAGAAAAAGGAAGGTAAGGATGCTAAAAGATGCATGGTTAACATTGTATAAGTGGAAAACTGCTTCCCCAGATTACTTTACAATTATAATAGGAATGTATATGGGAAGAATTTTGTTCATAGATATTTTCCTTGCTTTTCAGAACCACACACAATAAACAGTTGTAACCTCGCTGCATTAAAGTCTCCTCTTTGAACTCTTTTACTATCGTGGCCTAACTCAAACCAATGTGTTCAGTCTTTTAGAATAAGGGTCTGCTTGGAGGTGAAATATTGATAAATGAAAGCAGATACTTTTATTGAAATAAGAAAAGTTTTAAGATTGATGACGAGTCAGGTTACCGTGGGAATTGGATAGCGCCAAGACCAATCGAAGAATCATTTTCCTCTTAGCTGAAAGTGTATAAAAAGCAGTGAAGCAGCAAAAAGGAAGCCAAAGAGAGAAATGATAACAGAACAAATAAACACACCATTGAAGTGTTTTTTTCCATATACCATTTAGTTACACACACTGAAGGCTATAATGCATCTCTATCGTTTCTTCTAACAAGATGTTGAGTAAATCCAGAATGCCAGATGACATCTACAGGTGTTATCATTCAGTTTGTGATTTTCTTTATTTTGTATTCTGACTGCAGGATTCTTATTAAGGGTTACAGGTTTTCAGTGAAATCGACATCGACCTGACCTGACTGTGGTCGTTCTGCATCAGGATCTGCTGAACTCCTTTTCTTTACCAAAGACACTTTAGACACTCGACACAAAATAACACAAGTAGATGAAAGTCTTTCTCACTCTACATCAGTTTATTTATGACAAGGTTACACATGAGCTGTCTGAAGAACTTGTGCTACCCAACACAGAGGCCTCCAAGGAAACAGAGTGACAGAAAGAAGAGAAGATATCAGGAGAGAAGAAGGATCCTTACACTGTAACTGTTTCATATAAACCCTTTCAATTCAAACGTCATAGCTGCTCCCAACTTACTGGTTCATCTGTCAGCAACAAAACATCAATGTCAAAAAAGTAGAGACAGATTTATGTCAACAGAATTGTCTTATGTCCCTTTATAACTGCACTTATACTTCTGTTAGTCAATACATACTTATGAATACAGATTAGTGATGTTGTTAACTTGGATTCCTCTGGATCAGTTTTACCATTGCACAGGATTAACATTTCTCTCCAGTGTGAACTAACATGTGTGACTTCAGACCCCCCTTTTGTCTAAATTGTTTTCCACACAGAGAGCAGCTGAAGGGTTTTTCTCCCGTATGCAGAATCATGTGTATAGTCAGATCTCTTTGTCGGTAAAATGTTTTACCACACTCAGAGCATCTAAAGGATTTATCTCTGTGAATTGCCATGTGATATGTCAGACTGGCCTTATGGGTAAAAATTTTCTCACATTGAGAGCAGCTGAAGGGTTTTTCTCCAGTGTGAATCATCATGTGTCTGGTCAAATTTCCTTTTACGTTAAATCTTTTACCGCACTCCGAGCACCTATGTGGTCTCTTACCAGTCTGTAGTTTCTTATTTTTGAAGTTTAATTCTGTAAGATCTTCTCTTGTCTCTTGCCAATCATGACTGTCATCAGTCTTGACCTCAGTCACTGGTTGTAAACGTCTCTCTGGATCTGAGTCTCTCTCTGGTTCTGCTCCTCCACAGTCCTCTCTATCATCTCCTGTTTCCATCTGTTCAGTTTGTCTCTGATGAAGCTGTGAGGACTGAGGTTTCTCTTCACCATCTTCACTTTTCACAGAGACAGGAGTGAAGGGGAACTTGGTGGTATCAGCCTCCTCCAGTTCTTGAAGCTGTTCTTCCTCCTGACTGCTCCACAGTTCCTCATGTTCTTCTTTAATGTGTTGGGGCTTAGTGTCCTCCTGGTCCAGAATGTGGCTCCACTCCTGCTGCTCAGATGGAAGCTCTTCTTTACTCACCAACAGCTGCTGGAGATCTGCAGGACACAGTAAACAAACATTGAAGGTACTTATAGACTGATTTTTAAATATTAATGCGAGCAGGACCCCACGCTGAGCTCAACTCCGAAGCAAGGAGATAAATGGGCTTGACAGCGGCGCGCACCGCCGGCCGCATCCTATCTGAAAGGCCCTTAAGGCTGTGAGGACTGAGGTTTCTCTTCATCATCATTAAGTCCTGGAGAGCGGGCAGCCCGGGTTCAAATCCGACCTGTGGCTCCTTTCCCACAAGTCATTCCCCACTCTCTCTCTTTGGTTTCTGATTCTGTCCTACCTACCAAAAAATCTTGTTTAAAATTATTTTTATTTTTTAAACTTTGTGGTAAGTTATTATGTTTTTCTAAAAACCCATACGCAAAAAGTTCTTATCAGAAGAATGTTCATCTATAAATCATGTCTCAGGGCCCCTCCCCCCTCCAGCTGCACTACATGGACTATTCCATCATGACCCTCAGGTCTTATGGTGCATTCAGGTGCTGCTCGGGTGCTCCAAGTTTCCGAGTTAGGAAGTCGTTCTTCCGACTTGATTTCAGTTTAGAAAATCTGAATGTTGTAACAACAGCAACAAAGCGTTGATGCTCCAAAGAAGATCAGTGAAATGTTAATGTTACAGTTATATTTGAGGAAAAAGTTGATAGTCAATACATGAATTAATAAAAAGTATGTTAACATTAATTAAACATATTTTTCCCCCTATGTGATGACGTCAAGTCAGGAAGTCGAGCACCTCATTCTTTTCCGAGTGACGAGTTGTTTTTCCGACTTGAGCAGGTGTTCATGTGCATTTTACAAAGTGGAATCTTGTTTTTCCGATGTGTCCGACACCACCTGAATGCACCGTTAGTGGACAGCGTGTTTATAGGGATACTTCAGCCATTTGCATTAAGCTTTGTATCATTAGAAACCTGGTAGTAGTTTTGAATGGTCGTGCATCCTGCTAACAGGCTCCATGGAGAAAGCTGATAATGCCGAAAAAAACTGATGTTGATGAAGAAGATTTTGAAGGCCTGACTGTCGGCGGCGGTGAGGACGAGGAGCCGGGGCCGGCTCGAGCTGGGGCAGACTGGTAGTGTTGGTGCTCTCACTGTTTGCCTATGGACACAGACATAGAGTCTGTTTTCTGACAGGACTGGAAGAAATCTCTCAATCAGTTGAGGAAACGGCCGTATGTGTTGTAGTAAATGTCTGTAAATAGAGGACCTTAGTGGGAGTGGCCTGCATTGCTGTGCATTCTGGGAGTTGTTGTCGTTGCTGAAATACAGACAGAGAGGATGAAGAGAAATACAGACAGAGAGGAAGAAGAGAAATACAGACAGAGAGGAAGAAGAGAAATACAGACAGAGAGGATGATGAATATCAGAGTATCAGCTGTTGCAGTGAGTCGCTGTACTTCTTTCTGTAAATGTGAAACGTCATCAGTGCATGCAGACAGGCTTTCCTTCATACCTTTTACCGTGACACTCAACGTAGACAGAGAGGATGTAATGGACTCTCTGTATTCCTTTAGCTCGGACCTGGCTGCAGTAATGTCGGCTCTAATGACTGCCATTTCACTCTCCAACACAGCCCGGACCTCAATCTTCAGAGTCTCTATCAAATCTTTGAGCAGGGAGGACAGAAGCTCACTTTGAAAAGTCTCCGTGTCCGTCGTAGATGCGGCTGCAGCTGAGGCTGCTTCTCCCCGGGGAGGTTTTTCAGTGGAGGCCGCGGTCGGAGTACGAGTTGAAGGCCTCGTGGTTAAAAGACATGTTTTTCTTCCTTTGGATGATTTAGCAGACATTTTGTTCAGTTTGTCTCAGTACAATGCAACAGGAGACTGAGTTACCTCCAAGTTTTCTTCTCAAAGTGTGTCAAAAATTATACTTTAAAAAGGTTGCTCTGCAGTGCTCTGAAATAAATCTACTCACTCCATTTCTTCTTCTTCTTCTTCTTCTTCTTCTTCTTCTTCTTTTCAGAGTCCTATCTTCAGTTCGTTTACATCGCCAGGACGGCCGGCTGACTCCTCCCCTCGTGTATAAAAGGTGTTTAATTGAGGGACTAGAGAAAAGAAGAATAACATACTGTACTCACTGTTTCACTGTGTTTCTAGATCACGCTCATTTCAGGTAAATTTACATGCAGTGTGAAGATACCAGCATAATAAAGATCACTAGCATTAGCATGCTAACACAACAATGCAGCGCAAGTTGTTTTGGTTTCATGCTGGTGCTCAAGGGCGACATCTGCTGGATCAAAAAATCACATATAAAGTTTTCTTCTCAAAGTGTGTCAAAAATCATATTTTAAAAAGGTTGCTCTGCAGTGCTCTGAAATAAATCTACTCACTCCATCGCTTCTTCTTCTTCTTCTTCTTCTTCTTCTTCTTATGGCGGTTGGCAAACAACAAACTGGTGCATTTCTGCCACCTACTGGTCAGGAGTGTGGATCATAATATCTATTGTGTACTACTTTCTGTAAATAATAATAATAATAACCAGATAAAAATCTATTATATCTTGTCAACCAACTGAGTTTGTCCTACAGCTTCATTTTCGAAGTTATTTTGTAAGATATCTATTAAATCCAAATATACTTTAAAGTCTTTATTTGTGATTTTTCACACTTAAATATAATATAAATCAAGTATCTCCTCTGAAAATAACTCTGGGAGTCATGACTGTCTACAATGGGTGTAACACCCGAGTCCCAATGTCTGTGATGTTTTCAGAGTCCTATCTTCACTTTGTTTACATCGCCGGGACGGCCGGCTGACTCCTCCCCTCGTGTATAAAAGTTGTTTAATTGAGGGACTAGAGAAAAGAAGAATAACATACTGTACTCACTGCTTAACTGTGTTTCTTTTTTCTTTTTAAACTTTATTTCTGACAGTGTCTAACAACATGTTCCACTGTCTCCTCTTGTCCACAGTAGTCATATTTGTGTTTTCCTGTTTTGAACAATGTGTTATTGAATCCAGTGTGTCCAAATCTGAGTCTTGCCACCTTTTCCTTCAGTCTCTGTTTAATAATGCTCTTCACTTCTGTTCCACTAATGCTAACTATCAAATCCATTTGAGTATGTTTCGTAGCCTCCTTTGCCACCTTGTCTGCTAATTCATTTCCTTTGAAGCCTTTTTGTGCAGGTACCAATAAAAACATCATTTGACTTCTGTATAGTGTTTGTTGTCTAAATGTCTGCTGTCTGAATGACTGTAAACTGATGAGTGATGAACTTGAATCTGAACAAATGACTGCTCTCAGTGTTGGTGTTGTTTTAAAAGCACCTGTACACAGTCTTAATTCCTGATATTGGATAGTATCTAGTTTTTTAAGAGTTGCGCTTGCTGCTGATCCATATACAATACAACCATAATCTAATACTGATCTTATTCATCCTGTATGCTTTCACAGCAGTCTGCCCCCCACTCACTTCCAACTAAACCCACTCACAACATTTCAAACTTTCTGAACATGCAGCCCATGTAACCCTCTCATCAAACCAGAACCCTAAAAACTTAAAGTGTCTTACTCTCTCCACTTCTTCATTATACAGTTTTAATTTGACATCGCTCCCAATTCTTTTCACACACACACACACACACACACACACACACACACACACACACACACACACACACACACACACACACACACACACACACACACACACACACACACACACACAGTAAGGCGACCAGGCCATCCACTCCAGGTACCACCCTTTCTGAAGGATGTACAGCTCTGTAAAAAATCAGGCATCATCTTGTACTATACCTAAACAAAGAAATCACTTCAGATTAACAATCAGACAAAGTAAAGTTCCTCGAACAGACTAGACACCTCCTCCTGGGGACATGTCAGGTTTGAAGTTACTTGTGGGCAAATATCTAACACACTGTCAGGTTTTTCTATTTTCATGGGTACCACCACTTAACACAAAATCAGGTCCATCTTACCTTGGGGAACCACTTCATCCTTTATGGTGAACTTAAGTACTGTGGAGCTATGATACAGCATGTTATTGACTATGTGGAGCTAGCTGAAGCTTGAATAATTATACAATACATTTATTTTTAATCCTAGATAACTAAATAATGTTTAATATGGAGTTTTATTCGTCTCTTAGCCTGCTGTGACACCTGAGCTGATGTAGTTCCATTATTGACGTGTCAATGTTCTGTCATTAGTTCACCATTTCCACTTTGGTTTGGTCAGAAAACAGTTCCCTTTTCTTTCATGTCTAAGCTTGTTTGTGGTTATTACAGAACAAATTTCCTGCATTTGTAGCAGTTAATAATTACTTTATTATGTTGTCAAATGGTGTAAATAACCTGAGAAGTTACTTTTATACAATAACCATGGATTACGTCAGACCACGATGCCTCAGATTTTAAACATCTACTGTAAAGGCAGTGCTATCCAGTACTTTTTTTATTTCCTTATTTAAACAGAAGCTAAACCAAAAGAGAGACTTTGGTCATATGATGAATTATAAAGTCCAAAGCTTTATTTGTTTCTTTTTTGTGTCAAATGAACACAACTATAAATGTACAACACTAGGTTGGACAAAAATGCCAATAAAGATGCAGAGTTTAGGAACATTACTCAACAGTCACTTTTTCCTTGCACTTTGTAAACTGAAAGATTAAACCAGTATTATAAACAAATACTAAACTAAAAAAAAGTGTTTTTTACATACAGTGCTTTTGGTTGCTAAATAAAAACTGCTCTAAAGAGTTTATAACTTCCTTCACAGCTTAAAGGAACAGCGACAATGTCACGAAGTTCGACAGTAAGTAAAATAAGCATAAATAAGATCAGATGAGTTAAGATTATAGCAATTTAAATAACGGAAGAAGAATATCACAGGCAGGAAACAAAGTGATAAGACTGAATAAAATGGGATAAACTACAATAATAAAGGATACGGTTGAGATGAGTGGAAATAATAAATATAGGAAAAGATGAGAGGAAAGATCAGGTGAGATAAAATAAATTACAGTGAGATAATCGAGCAGAGGGGTAAGATGAGGAGATAGGACGAAACAAATTGAGATGAGATAAGATAAACTGTAAGAAGAATGGGGATTAGAATATCTAACATCAAGATTGATTGGAAATAAGAAAGGGAAATGAGCTGAGAAAATTAGAAATAACATACAGAGAAGACATTAGAGGTGATAAAGTAGAAGATAAGATAAAATAAATTTAGAGATGAGTGGAGAGGTTACATTAGATACAATTAGGAAATATTACTAAAAAGGAGATAAAAACGAATAAGAATAAAAGACAAAAGAGAAGATGAGACATGGTATCGGTACAGGAGATAAGGTATGACAGGAGGATGTAAAAGAAAAGGTGAAATTATATAAAATATTGAGTTAAAAAGGAAGGAGGTGAGCTGAGATCATATGGGAGAAAATAAGAGTATAGGAGATAAACTATCAAGAGACACTGTGTCAAACCTGCATCTTAAAGAACGCTAAGTCCAACATTTAAAAATGGACGTGCTATTGTTGCACCACATTATCAAACATGAAAGTGATCCAAATGATCCAACATGATGTGTCAACAGACAATATAGATTAAACTTTCCTCTTAAGAGCTGTGATTCTATTCTTAATGTAGAATTTAATAGATAACCAATTTCTGTTTTTAAGTGCTACTTTTTCCTGTTCAAGGCACTTATCGCAGTCGCTTTTCCCAGGAACACGACATTTGATGATGAAGGACATCATGTGCTTCTCAATGGCAAGGATCTCCTCGTTCTCCCACATCCTTTTCTTGGCAGGCTGACGAGCTGTAAAATAGTTAAGACACATTACATTTCTGTGTTTCTATATGGACAAGCTATTGAAATCAATAAACAGTTAAAGTCAACCATCATGAGCAGACCAAGCTTAAGACTGTGGAGATAACAGTGGACTTAAGGAGAAGCCACACTCCATCCCCTCACCATACACAACAGCACTATGTCCACAATGGACACTTTCAAGTTCCTAGGACCACAATCTCCCGGGACCTGAAGTGGACCGCTCACATAGACACTATCCAGAAAAAGGCCCAGCAGAGGATGTATTTCCTGTGTCAGCTCAGGAAGTTCAACCTGCCTTGGGAGCTGCTCATCATATTCTACACTGCAATCTTCCAGTCACTTCTCTGCACATCAATAACTATTTTGATCTGTAATCGAACAGGACAGACAGACTGCAGCAGACAATCAGGACTGCAGAGAAACTCATCAGGCCCTCCACCCAGAACTTATACTGGTCCAGGGTCAGGGAATGGGCAGGTAACATTCCTGCAGATCCCTTACAGCCCAGACACAAACTGTTGAAACTCATCATGCTCCATTAGATCACTGTACACCAAAACAACCAGACACAGGAATAGTTTCTTCCCCCAGGCCGTCACACCGATGAATACATAATAGTCACAGCATCAGAACTATCACTGTGAAAAAGTCATGTGACAGCCAATGTGAATGT
Source organism: Labrus bergylta (assembly GCF_963930695.1). Classification (NCBI taxonomy): domain Eukaryota; kingdom Metazoa; phylum Chordata; class Actinopteri; order Labriformes; family Labridae; genus Labrus; species Labrus bergylta. Next base: position 35,504,369 of record NC_089196.1, read on the forward strand.
AAATAACATTATTTACCTATCAATTAATATATTACTTAACTATTATGTATATTCATTCACAGTTAATCATGCTAATATAATTTCTTTATTTGATGCACAAATGTATGTAACTGAAAATACTGTAAAATTGATCTATCTCATGTAAATTAAACAATTTGCTCTGTTATTACATTATATTTATTCCAATATCTTATTGTGTAATGTTGGCTTTACATCTTAGTTTAATGTTTAATGCTTGTAGATAGAGAGTAAAGTTAACCAGAGCCAAACTCATATGCTTGTATGTTTACACACACGTGGACAATAAAGCTGACTCTTTCTGAAGACCCTGATCATCATTCCCTGTTTTAAAACAAGAATTGTCTTTGTTCCCACAATGTCTATTACAGTACAGCATCATAAAACACACTGACAATCAAACAAATCAACCTTGGACAATAATATACATTTTTCTTTAGATTGATCTTTTAGCACTTGCCTCTTTCTCTTTTTGATGACTGAGGGTGCTGTGGTGAGGCATCGCTACGGTTCTGCTGTGGTGAGGCATCGCTACGGTTCTGCTGTGGTGAGGCATCGCTACGGTTCTGCTGTGGTGAGGCATCGCTACGGTTCTGCTGTGGTGAGGCATTGCTATGGCCCACATCTGATGCCTCGTTCTCCTCCCTCTGACTAGATGTGACCCGACTTTCTAAAAACCACAACAACAAAAAAACAACAACAGAAAATATGAAATTCTAGTGTATTTATCCTACCCCAGTAAATGACTATGTCCCAGGCTCAACCTAATAATCAGTATCAGCATTCTAATGGACTGGTATTGTCAAAATTAGTCTTATCCCTCCGTGTGGCTGTTACTATGCTACTCCTTTCAACAAACTGAGTCCACAGTGGGAGCATTCCCCTCACCAAATGCTAGTACAAATTAGAGGACTGCAAGCTCTGAAGACACAAGTTCCACTAAGGGGAGGATGAGTTGCATTGAACTGTTTATCTTTAACTCATACAATATTAACATTTAGTAAACAAAAGAAACAGACTAAGTGACAGAAGTTATACTACATTAAAGGAGCCAAAAATATAAATGGGATATCCTTACACATAATGGATGTCTTCTAAATACATGAGCATGTTCACAATTCAACTCACATGAAAATACTTACCGTGTTTGTCTGGCTCCACCTCAGCATCGCTGTCAGGATGCACATTCTCTGTTAGGGGGTGGTAGTAAGGAGAATGACTCTGGTTTAAATTCATTTGATTCATGCATAAATAATGCATTTAGGAAAATGTATGAAATAAAAGTATTAATGTACATTTTTTATTTATGTAGAGACATTTGAAAAGAGATTTAAAAACAATAGTACCCTCAGGGTCAATGCTGATTTCATCGAGGGTCTTTCCCTTAAATTCTGCCAGGCGTCCTTTTTCCAGAGCCATGAGAACTTTGCTTATTTTAGCAAGTTGGAGGGTGCCCTCAGGAAGTCTGTAGAACTGCCGATGCACTCTTATATCATGGCCGAGAAAATCTGCTAACTGATCCAGCTCTGTATTACTGAGGTTGAGAACTTGAGATAGTGTTCCTGTTTGTTTGTGCAGTTTTGTCGAGGTTAGACTTTCAGGACTTGTTGCACCACAGACCTTGGCAAAATGTCTAAGGCTATCAGAACCACGGTAGCAGGTAAAAGCAGTTGGTCTTGCAAATAAGTACTTGTTCTCCTGAGGAACCCCACATTCATGCCGTTTGCTCACCAGCAGATCCAATGCTTGCTGCATTGCTGGGGTCAAAAGCACAGGAACTTTTCTTCCCCTTTTTCCTCTTGTCTCAATCCTTCTGAAGTGTTGGCAGAGTTTCTTTTCTAATGCAGACAGAGCTTCACTGACATCTTCCCGAGGGTCTGATACATTGTTAGCCAGATATGCAGACAGGGGAATTTTGGACACCTCCCCTGCTCTTCTTCGGTTGAACAAAATAACTTGTGTCAAAGTGATCTTTGCCAGCTGTGTCCATGTCTGCGAGGATGCCTCTGTCGATAATTTTGCGTGGATGTGCTTTTGTTGAACATCCAAAAAAGAATGCAAGGTCTGGACATCTTTTGTGAATGGAAGCAACAGAGGGGTATTCCACTTGGATTCCTGAAGAGTTCTTAGAGATGCAGCTGATATCATCTCGTTCCATCTGGCCTCATATACTCTGCGGAAGGTACGAGCATCTTTTGCCACATTGTAGTTGTTCTGTACATTGGCACGGCTTTCAACAAGAAGAGAAATCTTAGTCAAGCTATGTCCAATTTTGAGAGCAAGACTTGAGCACTTATAAGCATGTTTTTCACTGTCATAGCCTGCCACACATTTCACAGCTTGCACAACTTGCATAAAGTTCGCAGGTTTGATGTGGTCTTGAATAGTCTTTAAGGAAGTGGTTTTCCTTGAGCAGAGCAGAAGCCTTCCAAGCTCTCTACATTTCTGCCGAATGTACTCATGTTTGCCAGCATCATAACCAAGTCGGTTAAACAGATGCTCACCATACTCCATGATACAGGCATCAGATTTGACTGCAGAAGAAACTTCATCTTGTACCATATTGGTTATCAATCTCCAAAGTTCTTGTTTGACACCAGGTGGTGGTGGTGTAGTAAATGCACAGAGAGCCTGGACACGGGTTTTGCCTGGTTTGCCTGGAACATTAGGCTTGAACTTGCAGATGATCATGTGCCGCCAAAGAAGTTTCCTTGCATAAAACCCTTGACAATATGTACAATGCATAAAATCTTGTGCTTTGGAGTCCTGTCTTGGCTGCCTGCGAGGAACAAGATTTCCAACACCGGAATTTAATACTTCAACATTGTGTGCAAAGTTGCCTCTGTTTCTCAAATGTTCCAGATGCATTTGTCTTTCTTTTGAGCGTTTAGGAAAGGATAAAGCCTCTGCAACCTCTGTCGTATTGGGATGAGCCCGCTCCAAATGTCTTGCAATTTTAACAACTCCCAACTTACAGTAAAGACAAAACTGCTTTTTGTTGTATATTCTTGACCGGTTCTCCTTTTTACAGATGGTAGGTATGACGAGTGAATCATCAGAATCTCTATCTTCTGTAAGGAGTGAAGAGGCACTGTCAGGAAGATTCTGGTCCAGATCTGGAATTGAGTTTTCTAACAGGGAACCAGTGTCTCCTATTTCACTCAGTTTTGATGAGTTACCACTCCTAGTTGGTGTTGTAGCACAGGACACACTAGTTAAACGTTGCCTTTTACGTCTTGTACCACGGCTGCATCTCTTTCTTAAGGGTGAGCGTCCTCTATAAACCAACTGTTTTGAAGAGGCACTTGCTTCTGTTGGGGAAAAAACACTATCTTCAATGTCATCCACATGCCTTTGAAGCAAACTGTCTCTCTGGCTCTCTCTCTGTTTGACGGGCCCAAGAACTTCACTGATGTCTGTACCATCAGAATCTTCACTGGTCTTTGGGATATATTCCTCTCCACTGTCAGCTGAGGTTGAGTCAAAAAGCTCATCCGAATCCAAATCAATCCAGTTTTTCATCTTGGGAAAATAAAATGTAATATAAATTCTTGTTGAAATATTTGCTTAACCTTTTTTTCATCTTGCTCAAAATTATTTGTTTCTTTACCTGTATGCTTTTGGTCCTCCTAAGCCTAGGGATAGGAACTTGGTGGTAACCCTTTTTGGAGAGGCTGAGTTCATAGTCAGAGGCAGAACTTGGACTTGATATCTAGAGTCCAAAAGAAATTTTTTTTTTCACTTCTATTCACAACAAAAAAACACAATTGATGAAAAAGATACACACACAAAATGTACCAACTTCACAATACCTGAAAACATCTGTTAACATGAACAGGATTCCTAGATGGAGTCTGAGATTCATCAGAATCTGTGTAGTCGACAATGGAAATATTTACTCCAACTTTGTTCAGACCGGTTGCATCAGAGCCCTATTGAAATAATAGTGACATGATAAAAAGAAATGTGGAAAATACAAAGCTTTGTAGAGTGGCGGCATTTTACATGATTAGGTGACACATCATGTTGGTTATCAAGTCATTCATCAGTCTCTTACATTTGCACACTGTTTTTGTCTTGCCGGTTTTCTGCTCATATCACTTCTATACTTCATTTTATGCCTGTATGTCCCTCTTCTACTGAACAAGAACAAAAGAAGACAAAAGCACATAGCCCACTATGCTGGACAAAAAGGTCATTATTTCGGTAAAATCTAATTACATTGTGCATATTTTCATACATTTATTTTATAGTGCGAGGCATTGCTAAATCCCTATTCATGACACATTTTTTAATGGTCTGATGAATTTAGATAAACTGTGATTTGGTGTATTAAAAATATATTTCAAAAACATTAGAAATTAAGTGATTTCATGCATTTAATGAATGCAGTAAATTAGAATACACCAAACAGAAAAACCTCCAAATAAACTGGCACTGTATCTCACCCTCTAGAATGAGTGCCTTCTAGCATACCTCTCAAATCAGATGAACATAGATCGTAACCAAACAAATATGTACTTAATAATAATCAATAATGTTGATACTTCAACAATGGATCAATGAGGAGAGGCTTCGAGATCTAAAAGGAAGACCAGTAAACGGTTCAGAAACATAAATGAATACCTCAATCTGGGAAACAGAAGTGCTCTGAGGATCCTGCTCCATGGTTCTAGAGATTGAGAGGTTCATAGGAGATTGGCTTCCATCCTGAAGAACATAATTAACCATCATTACTAATTGTTGATCAGTATTCAACTGATTCAGATTGAACAAACAACATTACAACAAAATCTTTAAAAACATACTTATTGTAGAACACCCTGAAGCCTTTAGTTTACATTTTCCATCTATGACCCAACACTGACACTGATTTTAACCAAATATCAATCTAAAGTGTTAATACTAAAACAATGGATCAATGAGGAGGGGCTTCAAAAACTAAAGGAGGGACACACTGAAGACCAGAAAAAGTTCAGAAACATAAATGAATACCTCAATCTGGGAGACAGAAGTGCTCTGAGGATCCTGCTCCGTGGTTCTGGAGATGTCAACCTCAGCAGAGTCTGTCATAGGAGATTGGCCTCCATCCTGAAGAATATAAGTAGTTTAATTGTTGATGGAAATAATCACTGACATATCTCAGATGTAATACCATTAAGCAAATACAAATGAGAAAAATACTTCTTATATAGTTATTCAGTACATCATGTGTCATTAAGTTTGAATTCCCCTCCACTTTGATCCATTGTTTGGGTGTTAACTCTTAGAAGTACATCTTGGTTTGATTTAGATCAATGTACTCTGGCTGTAGGAACCTCCAGGTGTATATGATGTTGTAGTGTCCTCTCAGAGTGTTTCCTTAACTTAAACACACCTGTCAGGTGTATATGATGTTGTAGGGTCCTCTCAGAGTGTTTCCTTCACTTAAACACACCTGTCAGGTGTTTATGATGTTGTGGGGTCATCTCAGAGTGTTTCATTGGGTGTTACCCCTCCCCCACTTACACACCTGTCATGTGTCCTGTTTTGTGGGGTCCACGATTAGTGAATTATATTGATATCATTTAATGACACTTTATTTAGTGCAGTGGAAAACAGATGAAGCCAGAGTTCAAGAACTAGTGTCACTCATGGTGTTCAATTAAAATGTTGGTCAGAAAGAATAAACTAAGTGTCATTAAATGTTTATATAATAATAAAGTAACCGTGGACCCCACAAAAACAAGATACCTGACAGGTGTGTGTGTGAAATGGAGAGTACTTATCTACTAAACCAGCACCCTGACAGGACCCCAAAACCTCAAAAACCTGAATGTGCCTGCTAGCACACCTATGACCTCAGACTGACACTGATTTTAATCAAATCTAAATTTAATCTAAAGTGTTAACACTAAAACAATGGATCAATGAGGAGGGGCTTCAAAAACTAAAGGAGGGACACACTGAAGACCAGAAAAAGTTCAGAAACATAAATGAATACCTCAATCTTGGAGACAGAAGTGCTCTGAGGATCCTGCTCCGTGGTTCTGGAGATGTCAGCCTCAGCAGAGTCTGTCATAGGAGATTGGCCTCCATCCTGAAGAATATAATTAACCATCATTACTGATTGTTGTTGATTTAGATTCAACAAGCAACATTACAACAAAATCTTTAAAAACATACTTATTGTAGAACACCCTGAAGCCTTTAGTTTTAATTTTCCATCTATGACCCAACACTGACACTGATTTTAACCAAATATCAATCTAAAGTGTTAATACTAAAACAATGGATCAATGAGGAGGGGCTTCAAAAACTAAAGTAGGGACACACTGAAGACCAGAAAAAGTTCAGAAACATAAATGAATACCTCAATCTGGGAGACAGAAGTGCTCTGAGGATCCTGCTCCGTGGTTCTGGAGATGTCAACCTCAGCAGAATTTTTCACGGTAAATTTGCTTCCATCCTGAAGAAAAATTCAGTGTAATTGTTCAGTTGTAATCAACAGAATAACACCTGGGTGTGCTACTCAATTTAGACTAACCTGTTTCCTCCAAGGCCAATCTGCTTGTCCATAATCATATGTTATCTCTTCCCCAGCATTGATGTCCATCATAGCAAAGAGAAAGAGGTACGGCTTGCCTTCTGCTATGATCTTCTTCATTTTACAGTTCGGGTGCTTGTCGTCATCATTGACTAGTCTTCCTAGACTGCCATCTTCTCGAGCTGCATCAACACTTCAAAAATATATTAAATCAATTATTAGACTTCATAAAATCAAATATCTGATAGAATTAAAAAATAATAATAATCCACCAATCATTTAAGAGAGAGCTTCAATAAAGATCATTTAGTTTTTTTTTTGTAACACAGCTCAAAGCTTTCATTCAAGTGACCATCACAGAGGGCTGGAGGACAAAAAGTGCTGAGGGAAGTAGGGTCCACCATTGAACAGTGTAGAACTGCAGAACAGAAAATACTTAGATCAAGTGAACACAATATTTGATGTCAGGATGAGAAGTCTGTTCCCTCACGAGGACAGCAGAGTGTCAAACAGCATTAATCCATGATCTCCTCCTCTCTGGGTTTTCTATCAAACATTACATTCTGTAGAAGAACAACCCTGGCTTATCTCCTTGTCAGTTAGTTCATCATCCAACAACTACTGACTTTGATTGAAATATTCAAAGAAGACTGATATTAGCATGTGGATAGCAGCTGAGATCGATAACGTCCCCGTAGTATACAGCAGTATGGAGCCTTTCTTGCCCGCCAGGTTGGTGGTTCCTGAAGTGTGTGATGTCACATGCAAGCTATGAATACCTTTAATACTAATACTAAGTAGACAGATCTTTACTGCCCAATTAACTTAGTGACTTGAATTAATATCACACATTGTTTATGAGATGAAAATACCTCAGCTGTGAAGAAATAAATTATTTAAAACTCAATCTTAGCCTTACCACCATGTTTTATCATGCCAGTGGAAGTCAAACATGAAGACAGCACATCTGCCATGGTATACTCTCCTCCTTCTCAGAGATTCATCAGAATCTATTAATTCTCCTCGATACTGCACAATGAAGTCTCCTTTTTGGAAATGGGTCTTGGCAAAGACCCCTCGACCTGATGCAAACACACAGATACATTTTCAATATACAGAGCTTCAGTGTTATACTTTAACACCCTGGAAACTGCACAGAAAGGAGTCTTTTCCATCATAATGCAACCATGACACTGGTGTTTGGTACCCATCAGTAATAGTAAGAGGTAAGCTCTGATAGTACTACAAATTCACAAAACTAAATAATACTGAAAAAAAATAATCATACCTTTAAAAGAGTCAATGTATTTCACTTCCAACCCTGCTGTCTTGTCCAGGCCTTTCAAAGCATGTTCTATTGCATCCTGTTTTGGGGATTTCCTCCGTCTCAGCGAAGCCATTGATCATCCTGTAATCAAATACAGAGCATGTAACCTGATAGTCACAGCTTGGACACACTACCTGCATGAGTAGCTTGTGACTGCTACCTGTTGATCTGCTGTGGCTCATATGATCATAGTGCCCAAACAGACAGTTTGCAGAGGTCTGCAGCATCCCTTAACTTTCTACACAGAATTAGCCTTGCACAATAATCATCAATCATCTAATGTATTGTTTTCTTTCATCTCACATTTCATTTATATTAATGCAGATATATGGAACTGAAGAAGTATTGATTGAAGAAAAAATGTAATATGCACACTTTCTTCTGTCTTTACTGTCTACATATACACATACAAAAATTGCAGTTAAAGCTCCTATTATAGATGTTAAGATGTCAATATGACTACATTCAATACTTTGTAGTGTTTAATTGGAGAGGCATGACATCAGAAGGAAGCTCATCACACACCATGCTGCGGTCTATCAAAGACTACACATGAAGCACTTTTATGGCTGACAATCACATCTACATCTCCTTTTGTGGATATATTTTGCATCAATATCTACTTTACTTGTTAACTAGTAAAGACTTTACTTGATATTTCACTGAGAAATAATGCATTTGCTTTTGAAGGTGTACACTGAATCATTGAGCTGCTTGAAGTAATGGAAGATTTAACTAGATATTATTATTCAAAATCTCTCTCTGGCTCACATCTTTCACACATTTGTAACT
>NC_089196.1:35513231-35555731 GCF_963930695.1 Labrus bergylta
AGGACCCGAGAGGTCAGAGTCCCCCACCTGAGGACCAGAGAGGTCAGAGTGAGTCCAGTCCACCTGACAGGAGTCTCTCTGTGAGGAGGGTCCTGGTTTGAATCCCCGTCCTTCAGGAGTCTCTCTGTGAGGAGGTTCCTGGTTTGAATCCCCGTCCTTCAGGAGTCTCTCTGTGAGGAGGTTCCTGGTAGAGTCTGCATGTTCTCGTTCATGTGTGGGTTCTCTCCGGGTACTCCGGCTTCCTCCCACAGTCCGAAGACATGCTCGTTAGGTTCAGTGATGATGGATGGATCAAACCTCAGTGTGTGCCCACGATCTGTAATATGATCTGCTGTAGTTCTCGTTCTGAACACCAGGTGGCAGTGTGTACTCTGCTGACCTCTGGCGGTGGTGTCAGAGGGGGGGATGGGTTAGGGTTAGGGTCCATGTTTTCTTGGATATTGTCTAACATACTGCTCAGACACAGGAGCAACATGGAACTCCCTTAGAGAGTCTGACCCGGACTTATTTACACTCAACAACTTAAACGTCTCCATCGTAAAAACTTCATCCGTGCAATCTGTTCATTCCAAGGTCTGATCTTCCTGAAGTGTACAGGTTCACATGACCCGGACTTTCAGACTCTGTTTTGTAGTTAAAACTGTTTTGTAGTTTCAGACTCTGTTTTGTAGTTTTAAACTCTGTTTTGTAGTTTAAAACTCTGTTTTGTAGTTTCAGACTCTGTTTTGTAGTTTAAAACTCTGTTTTGTAGTTTAAGACTCTGTTTTGTAGGTTTTAAACTCTGTTTTGTAGTTTAAGACTCTGTTTTGTAGTTTCAGACTCTGTTTTGTATTTCAAAACTGTTTATAGTTCAGTCTCTGCTTTGTAGTTTGATACTTTGTTTTGTAGTTTCAGACTCTGTTTTGTAGTTTAAAACTCTATTTTGTAGTTTCAGATGCCGTTTTGTAGTTTAAAACTGTTTTATAGTTTAAGACTCTGTTTTGTAGTTTTTAAACTCTGTTTTGTAGGTTTAAGACTCTGTTTTGTAGTTTCAGACTCTGTTTTGTAGTTCAAAACTGTTTTATAGTTTCAGTCTCTGCTTTGTAGTTTGATACTCTGTTTTGTAGTTTCAGACTCTATTTTGTAGTTTCAGACTCTGTTTTGTAGTTAAACTGTTTTGTAGTTTCAGACTCTGTTTTGTAGTTTTAAACTCTGTTTTGTAGTTTAAAACTTTATTTTGTAGTTTTAGACTCTGTTTTGTAGTTTAAAAACTGTTTTGTAGTTTCAGACTCTGTTTGTAGTTTAAACTCTGTTTGTAGTTTAAAACTCTGTTTTGTAGTTTAAGACTCTGTTTGGTAGTTCGAAAAACTGTTTTGTAGTTCAAACTGTTTTATAGTTACAGTCTCTGCTTTGTAGTTTGATACTCTGTTTTGTAGTTTAGACTCTGTTTTGTGTTTTGTAGTTTGATCTAATCTAATATGCAGGAAATCATTGTTTGAAGTCCAATCTTTAATTATATTTGAAATAATAATAATAATAATAATAATAATAATAATAATAATAATGATGGATTAAGTGGATTAAATATAATAGTTTTTCCCTCCTGATGTCTAATTTAATTCATTAAAACTTCTGGTCACAAAGTGTTTCAGAAGAGGAGTTTCAGCTCTGCTGTGTCTCTGCAGCTTTTTAAAGGAAGCTGAAGGTTTTGATAAATCAGGATGTAGATTGTCTGATGTGAACAGGGGGTCAGAGCAGAATCCTCACTTATTTCGATAAGTCTGGCTCATTTAAGTGGGAGTTTGGTTCCTTCACCGTAGGGTTAGTTAATTATTGCGTTCATGGAGCGACTTGAGACTTAATTAGGAGATGTAGTTAGTTTCAGTCTGACTTTTTCAGGTGAGCTTGGCTTTCTTTAGTTGATGGAATGCCCCCCTGAGGTGCTGACCTGTGTTTGTGTTTTCATGTGTTCATGTCAGTAACTTTAAAATGTGCTGCTGCCTGTCTCTTTAAAACAGATTCTTAATCTCAACCAGGTTTTCTGGTGAAATAAACTTTGAATGAAATAAATAATAACAGGCGCTGGTGGGGCAGGTTAGTCAGCGCGCCCCAGGTATGGAGGCCATGGTCCTCCAAGCGGGCGGCCAGGTTTCGAACCCAACCTGTGGCTCCCTGTGTCATTCCCCTTTCTCTCTCTCCCTGATTTCCAACTCTACCCACTTTCCTCTCTCTCTCCATTAAAGGCACAAAAAGCCCGAATATAAATCTTTAAAGAAAATAAAAATAATAACCCTCCCACGTGGTCATGAAGGGCTACCTGTGATGGGGGTTGGGGGAGGAGGCGGGACGTCCCCCCGGAGGAGGAGTGAGAGGGAGGAGGAGGAGGAGGGGAGAGCAGAGAGAGAATCTGCACGGAGGAGAAGCGGAGAGTGAATCTGTGAAACACTGCGGGACACACCGACAGCCCGCTTCATACCGAGCAGACAGCACGGCTCCGTTAGTCCGCACGGTTCAGAACACACGGCCCGGCTCAACCCGCACGGTTTTGCACAGCACGGGATCACATAGCAAGAATCACGTAGCACGGATCAGCCCGCACGGCTCGGTGTGCGGACTTTGAAGTCTGGGGGTCGAAAGAAAATCAGAGACTGAAAAATCTGAAGCAGGATTTCTTTATTTGAGCGGAGTTCACTACCGAGCGGAGCAGCTGGAGGAGGAGAGCAGGAGCGTTCAGTCCTCCTGTTACTGAGGAGGTGCAGGACTCAGTCATCCGGGTTTCAGGAGGAGTACGGCTTACTCCTCCTGGTCTAAGCCGCATTCCGGAGCTCGGAGCTCAGACTGAGTCTCGGAGTTTCAGGGGTTTTCTGGATGTTTCTGAGATGAACCGTGACCAGGAGTCCGGTTGATTAGAAGACACAGGGAAAACAGCCCCACAGTCTGTACCTGGACCTGGACTAACCCGCACGGCTCGGATTATGGCTACGGTCTGGCTGCTTGTGGTCTGTGTGGCTGCGGGTCTGTGCGGGATTCATGGTGAGTGTTTGGAAAAAAAAAAACTTCATGTGAGTCTGAGAGGCAGGGGCGTCTCAGAGGGGGGGACTGGAGGAAGATGAGTGTTTCCAAGTTAACAGAAAACTGGAGCAACATGAACTCTTTTTACACTCTGAGCATTGAGATCCGTGTAAAGACTTTTTAGAGGACTAAAAATGTTTTCAAAGCTGTGACTCAAAGTTTATTTTAAGAAAATTTTGAGATTCTTTGAAAAAAAACTAAGATATTAATACCATGGTAATTTATTGTTCTTAATTATCTAACATTGCCGGCAAACTGTCTCAATTGTACAAGAACTTTGGCAACGTTGGGTTTATGCGTCTGACGTTCTGTACTGTGCCAGGCCCGTCAGACCCTCCAAAGTCCAGTTTGTTTTTCTAGTGTCAGTGCTCCATACCAAGCTGGTTCCTCTTTAGTTCTTTTATTTTTTTTAATTTTATTTTGGGCTTTTTCTGCCTTTATTTTAGAGATAGGTCAGAGGATAGAGTCAAGAATCAGGAGCAACAGGTTGGATTTGAAACTGGGCCGCCCGCTTGGAGGACTATAGCCTATGTACATGGAGAGCACGCACTAACCGCTCGACTACCTGCACCCCAGAGTTCTTCTGTAGTTCTGGTAAATGGACTGAGCGTGAAGAGTTATTTTTTTACTCTCGCTTTTACACCGCAGGTCACACCTACACATTCACACACTGATGGTAGAGGCTGCTGAGTAAAGAGTCCGTCAGTATTAACTCATCCATTCATACACATTCATACCCTGATGGTAGAGGCCGGCTGGAGTAAAGAGTCCGTCAGTATTAACTCATCCATTCACACACATTCACACACTGATGGTAGAGGCCGCTGTGTAAAGAGTCCGTCAGTATTAACTCATCCATTCACACACTGATGTAGAGGCCGCTGTGTAAAGAGTCCGTCAGTATTAACTCATCCATTCACACACATTCACACACTGATGGTAGAGGCCGGCTGTGTAAAGAGTCCGTCAGTATTAACTCATCCATTCATACACTGATGGTAGAGGCCGCTGTGTAAAGAGTCCGTCAGTATTAACTTCTCAGTCTAAATCAAGGTGACCTTTGTAGTCCATCCTTGGGGGGAGCTTTTGTTGTCCATTTCAGGTGATATAATGGATTCACTTAAACATAGCTGATGTATAATGTTAACATGACAGATGATTACATTTATATCGCTGAAATGTTGAAATCAGGAATATTGACCCAGATTCTTTCTGTCTTCTCAGGAGCTTGTAACTACGAAGGAGCACTTCACGCTGTAAGTTCATCCTGTTTAATCTGTCGAATCAATACACTGCTTATTTCTTCACTTTTAAAAATGTATTCATAGTTTAAAATGATAGGGACAGAGTGTGCACAGTGATGCACCTGATGATAGTGGTGATGATGATGATGATGATGGTGATGATGATGATGAGGATGGTGATGATGATGATGAGGATGGTGATGATGATGATGATGATGATATAGTGGTGAGGATGGTGATGATGGTGATGATGATGAGGATGATGAGGATGGTGATGATGATGAGGATGATGATGAGGATGGTGATGATGATGATGATGGTGATGATGATGATGGTGGTGGTGATGATGGTGATGATGATGAAGGTGGTGATGATGATGATGATGGTGGTGATAATGATGATGGTGATGGTGATGATGGTGGTGGTGATGATGATGATGAAGGTGGTGATGGTGATGGTGATGGTGATGATGATGGTGGTGATGATGATGATGATGATGATGATGATGATGGTGGTGGTGATGATGATGATGGTGGTGTTGATGATGATGGTGGTGATGATGATGATGATGATGATGGTGGTGATGATGGTGATGATGATGATGATGGTGGTGATGAGGATGGTGATGATGGTGATGATGATGATGGTGGTGATGATGATGATGGTGGTGGTGATGATGATGGTGATGATGAGGGTGATGATGGTGATGATGATGGTGGTGATGATGGTGATGATGATGGTGATGATGATGATGATGATGGTGGTGATGATGATGATGGTGGTGATAATGATGGTGATAATGATGATGGTGGTGATGATGATGGTGGTGATGATGATGATGGTGATGATGATGATGATGATGATGGTGGTGATGATGATGATGATGGTGGTGGTGGTGGTGGTGGTGATGATGGTGATGATGATGATGATGGTGATGATAATGGTGGTGATGATGATGGTGATGATGATGATGATGATGATGATGATGATGATAATGATAATGGTGGTGATGATGATGGTGGTGATGATGGTGATGATGGTGTTGATGATGGTGGTGATGATGGTGGTGGTGATGATGATGATGATGGTGGTGATGATGATAGTGGTGGTGATGATGGTGATGATGATGATGATGATGATGGTGATGATGATGGTGATGATGGTGGTGATGATGATGGTGATGGTGATGATGATGATGATGATGGTGATGATGATGGTGATGATGATGGTGATAATGATGATGGTGATGATGATGATGGTGTTGATGATGATGGTGTTGATGATGATGATGATGGGTGATGATGGTGGTGATGATGATGATGGTGTTGATGATGATGATGATGGTGTTGATGATGATGATGATGGTGATGATGATGGTGGTTGATGATGATGATGATGATGATGATGGTGGTGATAATGATGATGTTGATGATGATGATGGTGGTGATGATGGTGATGAGATGATGATGGTGATGATGATGATGTGATGGTGATGGATGTGATGATGATGATGGGTGTGATTGAGGTGATGGGATTCATGATGGTGATAGTGATGATGGTGGATGATGGTGATGATGATGATGATGGTGATGATGATGGTGATGATGGTGGTGATGATGATGATGGTGATGATGATGATGATGATGGTGATGATGATGGTGATGATGATGGTGATAATGATGATGGTGATGATGTTGATGATGGTGATGGTGATGGTGATAGGTGATGATGATGATGATGATGGTGATGATGATGGTGGTGATGATGATGATGATGGTGATGATGGTGATGATCATGGTGATGATGGTGATGATGATGATGGTGATGGTGATGATGATGATGATGGTGATATGATGATGGTGATGATGTTGATGATGTGTGATGATGATGATGGGTGATGATGATGATGATGGTGTTGATTGTGATGATGGTGATGATGATGATGATGGTGATGATTTGATGATGATGGTGGTGATGATGATGATGGTGATGATGTTGATGATGGGTGATGGTGATGATGATGGTGATGATGATGAGGATGGTGATGATGGTGTTGATGGTGATGATGGTGATGATCATGGTGATGATGATGATGGTGATGATGTTGATGATGGTGATAATGATGATGGTGATAATGATGATGATGGTGATGATGGTGATGATGGTGAGGAGAATGATGAAGAGTGTCATATATTATTATATTTATATCGATCATCTACACCCTGTCTAAGTCTGAAGACGGTCGCTGAGCTGTTCAGTTTTGTGTCTGATGTCGGTGTGAGGGGATTTTCCTTCAGTGGAGGTCAAAGACATCAAACTGAAGCTCACTCTGTAGTTTCAGGTGATCCAGCTGTCAGGGATCCTTTTTCACCTTTTGTTGTGCACTTAAGAAAAGCACCACCTGTGTGCTGGAACAACTTGTAATTTGTGTTAAAAGCCTGAAAGAGGGCTGTGAGCAGGAATAATGACGCTGTGCTGCCTCGCTCTGCTGTGTCATTAACATAATTACAGTAAAGTCAACAACCACCTCCACCTTCTGAAAAATACAACTCCCCCCACCCTGAGAAAGCCCAACACTTCCTGCCTCCCACAGTCACTGCTCCTCGCTTTGAAGAGACGACCATCAGGGCAAGAAGCGAGGGAAAGAAATGAGGTCAGAATGTTTGAGGATGGGGGAGGAGGAGGGAGTGAGTGGGAGGGGAGGAGCAGAGAGGCAGGAGGGGGAGGTGTGGGAAAAAGCAGCGGGAAGGACACAGGTGGGACGTCCCGACATGCTCAGGCAGAGACGGGAAAGAAACCCTCAGAGTTCAAAGTGAAGATTCCCCCGACACACAAACACAGACACACACACACACACACACACACACACACACACACACACACACACACACACTGACAGGGGTAGTCTCCCGCTGTGAGGTGCATGTGTGAAGAACCAGTTCAGGAGGATTTTAGGATCAGTCCTCCTGAAGTTATCTAGAAAAGTTCAGGATTTCATGTGTCAGGTATATGCCCCCCTCCCCCCCTCCCCCCCTCCCCCTCACCTAAATGAGGTTCGTCATGCTCTCTGGTCTAGAACTAAGTCCTGCAGGCTAATAGGCAAACAGACCCCCCCCCCCACCCCTGACTCTGACAGGTTAATGGCTGCAGTCTGTGAGGTCTTTCCTCTTTTGTCTTATCATTCACACAGTTTGATTCCACCGCTCCCATTCAGACCAGTTAGATGTACCCAGGAAATAACCCCCCCCAAATACACACACACCGACACACACACACACAGATACACACACACAGATACACACACAGACACACACACACAGACACACACACACACAGACACACACAGATACACACAGACACACACACAGACACAGACCCCCCAGACGTGTCCCTAGTCTGTGTCTTCAGGCTCTGCAGAGTCTAAACACAGGCGATGATCTGAGTCTTTGTTTCCTCAGACGACGAGTTTAAACACGCTGACGTTTAAAACCTGACGTCCTGAGGGCATCTCTCTCTCTCTTCTTCTCTTTAAACTTCTCTCTCTCTCTTCTTCTCTTTAAACTTCTCTCTCTCTCTTCTTCTCTTGAACTTCTCTCTCTCTCTTCTTCTCTTTAAACTTCTCTCTCTCTCTCTCTTCTTCTCTTGAACTTCTCTCTCTCTCTTCTTCTCTTTAAACTTCTCTCTCTCTCTCTTCTTCTCTTTAAACTTCTCTCTCTCTCTCTCTTCTTCTCTTTAAACTTCTCTCTCTCTCTCTCTTCTTCTTTTTAAACTTCTCTCTCTCTCTCTCTTCTTCTCTTTAAACTTCTCTCTCTCTCTCTCTCTTCTTCTCTTTAAACTTCTCTCTCTCTCTCTCTCTCTCTCTCTTCTTCTCTTTAAACTTCTCTCTCTCTCTCTCTCTTCTCTTTAAACTTCTCTCTTGCTCTCTAGCTCTGTCAGTCTGTAGCTCTGTCACTCTGTAGCTCTGTCACTCTGTAGCTCTGTCAGTCAGTAGTTCTGTCAGTCTGTAGCTCTGTCAGTCTGTAGCTCTGTCACTCTGTAGTTCTGTCAGTCTGTAGCTCTGTCACTCTGTAGTTCTGTCAGTCAGTAGCTCTGTCAGTCTGTAGCTCTGTCAGTCTGTAGTTCTGTCAGTCTATAGTTCTGTCAGTCTATAGCTCTGTCAGTCTGTAGCTCTGTCAGTCAGTAGCTCTGTAGCTCTGTCAGTCTGTAGCTCTGTCACTCTGTAGTTCTGTCAGTCTGTAGCTCTGTCAGTCTGTAGTTCTGTCAGTCTATAGCTCTGTCAGTCTATAGCTCTGTCACTCTGTAGTTCTGTCAGTCTGTAGCTCTGTCAGTCTGTAGCTCTGTCAGTCAGTAGTTCTGTCAGTCTGTAGCTCTGTCAGTCTATAGCTCTGTCAGTCTGTAGCTCTGTCAGTCAGTAGCTCTGTAGCTCTGTCAGTCTGTAGCTCTGTCAGTCTGTAGCTCTGTCAGTCAGTAGCTCTGTCAGTCTGTAGCTCTGTCAGTCTATAGCTCTGTCAGTCTGTAGCTCTGTCAGTCAGTAGTTCTGTCAGTCTGTAGCTCTGTCACTCTGTAGCTCTGTCACTCTGTAGCTCTGTCAGTCTGTAGCTCTGTTAGTCAGTAGCTCTGTCAGTCTGTAGCTCTGTCACTCTGTAGCTCTGTCAGTCTGTAGTTCTGTCAGTCTGTAGCTCTGTCACTCTGTAGCTCTGTCAGTCAGTAGTTCTGTCAGTCAGTAGCTCTGTCAGTCTATAGCTCTGTCAGTCTGTAGCTCTGTCAGTCTGTAGCTCTGTCACTCTGTAGCTCTGTCAGTCAGTAGCTCTGTCAGTCAGTAGTTCTGTCAGTCTGTAGCTCTGTCACTCTGTAGCTCTGTCAGTCTATAGCTCTGTCAGTCTGTAGCTCTGTCAGTCTGTAGCTCTGTCAGTCTGTAGCTCTGTCACTCTGTAGCTCTGTCAGTCAGTAGCTCTGTCAGTCTGTAGCTCTGTCAGTCTGTAGCTCTGTCACTCTGTAGCTCTGTCAGTCTGTAGCTCTGTCAGTCAGTAGCTCTGTAGCTCTGTCAGTCTGTAGCTCTGTCACTCTGTAGCTCTGTCAGTCTATAGCTCTGTCAGTCAGTAGCTCTGTCAGTCAGTAGCTCTGTCAGTCTGTAGCTCTGTCAGTCTGTAGCTCTGTCACTCTGTAGCTCTGTCAGTCTATAGCTCTGTCAGTCTGTAGCTCTGTCAGTCAGTAGCTCTGTCAGTCTATAGCTCTGTCAGTCTGTAGCTCTGTCAGTCTATAGCTCTGTCAGTCTATAGCTCTGTCAGTCTGTAGCTCTGTCAGTCTGTAGCTCTGTCAGTCAGTAGCTCTGTCACTCTGTAGCTCTGTCAGTCTATAGCTCTGTCAGTCTGTAGCTCTGTCAGTCAGTAGCTCTGTCAGTCTATAGCTCTGTCAGTCAGTAGCTCTGTAGCTCTGTCAGCCTGTAGCTCTGTCAGTCTATAGCTCTGTCAGTCTGTAGTTCTGTCAGTCAGTAGCTCTGTCAGTCTGTAGCTCTGTCAGTCTGTAGCTCTGTCAGTCAGTAGCTCTGTAGCTCTGTCAGTCTGTAGCTCTGTCACTCTGTAGCTCTGTCAGTCTTTAGCTCTGTCAGTCAGTAGCTCTGTAGCTCTGTCAGTCTGTAGCTCTGTCAGTCAGTAGCTCTGTCAGTCAGTAGCTCTGTCAGTCAGTAGCTCTGTCGGTCTGTAGGTTTTTTTTAACTTTATTTAAGTTTTCTCTCTATCTTTAATTTTTCTTCATTTGAAACTCAGTTTTATTTAAGCAGTAACCTCCGATCTTGAAAAATTAAG
Source organism: Labrus bergylta (assembly GCF_963930695.1). Taxonomy (NCBI): domain Eukaryota; kingdom Metazoa; phylum Chordata; class Actinopteri; order Labriformes; family Labridae; genus Labrus; species Labrus bergylta. The sequence goes on from NC_089196.1 coordinate 35,523,331, forward strand.
CCAATGCGGAAGTTTTTACGGCATAAATTAACATGTTATTGTCATCACTGGCATACACTGTACAGGGGGTGCATTTTTTTTTAAACGGCTCTGTTTGGATTTTTAAAATCATAAGTGTTATTCATAGTTAGGCATGTAGCTGGCATGATTGACAGGTGGTGAGACGTTAACAGTTTGTAAAGAGGCTTAAACCCGCCTCAGCTCCAGCCTGCCGTCCAGGCTGAGACTCCGGAACCCACTGCCGTAACGGATGGCTGACGTCACTCAGCCTTCGTCCATTAATATTAACAGTCTATGGTTTAATTTTGTCACTGTTGGTGTGTTCAGGGACTCCTCTCTGCATCAGGTATTTCCAGACTCAGACTCTGGGGCCATTTTTCTTTTTTTCGTGTCGGAGCTGCAGGATCAAGTTTTCAGACCGAAGACGAGATCAACTGATGGAGAAACACGTCATGTCGCTCTGTGTGATGATTGGCTGCAGGAATTCTTCACTTTCATTGAAACTATTTTAGCTCAAATATATACACACATATCCATACCTCTGCCCGCCCCCCTCCTAATATTCAGTTACAGTAAAGTTAAAATAGCTGCAGCGTTGTCTCCTTGTGGCGCCGGCTGCAGCTGTTTCTGTGGCAGAGCTGAAAGTCTTTGAGTCTAAAATAATCTGATGTAGAGGGACGGACGGACGGGGGCGGGGGTTCATACAGTCTGCACACAACACTTAACATTCAGACTGCAGGAGAACTCAGCTAGCAGTGTAGCATCACAGCATGTGAGAAATTAGACAGAATAAACACAAACAGCTGTTTTTAAAGACAGTCTGACTAATCAGTGGGGATGTCAGAGTCTCTTCTTCTCTGACACATTAACGACAGGTCTACTCGTCACACCTGTGACACCTGAGACCTCCAGGTCTCTAACCGCTCTCTTTATTTTCCCTGTTTGACATACTATGGCAGAATTATACTGCTGCATTCAAGGCCCTCAGAAGTCTTTTGTTTACAGCTGCAGTACCTCCAGCATCCACTAGAGTCTGTCTCCTGCAGTGAGTCAGTCCCCATAGAGCTGTATGTTAAAATGTCCAACTTTACAGCTGCAGTTCCTCCAGTGTCCACTAGAGTCTGTCTCCTGCAGTGAGTCAGTCCTCATAGAGCCCCATGTTAAAATGTCTAACTTTACAGCTGCAGTTCCTCCAGTGTCCACTAGAGTCTGTCTCCTGCAGTGAGTCAGTCCCCATAGAGCTCTATGTTAAAATGTCCAACTTTACAGCTGCAGTTCCTCCAGTGTCCACTAGAGTCTGTCTCCTGCAGTGAGTCAGTCCCCATAGAGCTCTATGTTAAAATGTCCAACTTTACAGCTGCAGTTCCTCCAGTGTCCACTAGAGTCTGTCTCCTGCAGTGAGTCAGTCCCCATAGAGCTCTATGTTAAAATGTTCATCTTTACAGCTGCAATTCCTCCAGTGTCCACTAGAGTGGCCTCTTTAGCTGTTTTCACATATGCACTTCCAGCTAATATCTACACAATTGTGGGAGGACTGCTCCGGAGATTCTCCCAACCTAGTTATGTTTACATAGCTCCTCACAGCTGGAGATTATCCCTGTCAGATTGTTCAGGTTCAGACTGTTCAGGTTCAGATTGTTCAGGTTCAGACTGTTCAGGTTCAGATTGTTCAGGTTCAGACTGTTCAGGTTTAGATTGTTCAGGTTCAGATTGTTCAGGTTCAGATTGTTCAGGTTTAGATTGTTCAGGTTTAGATTGTTCAGGTTCAGACTGTTCAGGTTCAGATTGTTCAGGTTCAGACTGTTCAGGTTCAGACTGTTCAGGTTCAGATTGTTCAGGTTCAGATTGTTCAGGTTCAGACTGTTCAGGTTTAGACTGTTCAGGTTCAGACTGTTCAGGTTCAGACTGTTCAGGTTCAGATTGTTCAGGTTCAGATTGTTCAGGTTTAGATTGTTCAGGTTCAGATTGTTCAGGTTCAGACTGTTCAGGTTCAGACTGTTCAGGTTTAGATTGTTCAGGTTTAGATTGTTCAGGTTCAGACTGTTCAGGTTCAGACTGTTCAGGTTCAGATTGTTCAGGTTCAGACTGTTCAGGTTTAGATTGTTCAGGTTCAGACTGTTCAGGTTCAGACTGTTCAGGTTCAGACTGTTCAGGTTTAGACTGTTCAGGTTTAGATTGTTCAGGTTCAGACTGTTCAGGTTCAGACTGTTCAGGTTTAGATTGTTCAGGTTCAGACTGTTCAGGTTCAGACTGTTCAGGTTTAGACTGTTCAGGTTCAGACTGTTCAGGTTTAGATTATTCAGGTTTAGATTGTTCAGGTTTAGATTGTTCAGGTTTAGATTGTTCAGGTTCAGACTGTTCAGGTTCAGACTGTTCAGGTTTAGATTGTTCAGGTTTAGGTTGTTCAGGTTCAGACTGTTCAGGTTCAGATTGTTCAGGTTTAGATTGTTCAGGTTCAGATTGTTAATGGAGTCAGATTGTTAATGGAGTCAGGGTTACCAAGGCAACAGATGCAAATGTTCCTGCAGTGAACTCATAAAATCATCAAACACCTGAGATTACCTGCTTTTCTATCCCTGAGTCTTGATTAATAAATACATCATCACTGACCGTGTTTGTCCTGAAGTCTTTAAAGGAGACTTTAAAAACCTGTGCTCTGCCTCAGCTCACTTCCTGTCAGCACCTGTGCTCTGCCTCAGCTCACTTCCTGTCAGCACCTGTGCTCTGCCTCAGCTCACTTCCTGTCAGCACCTGTGCTCTGCCTCTGGTCACTTCCTGTCAGCACCTGTGCTCTGCCTCAGCTCACTTCCTGTCAGCACCTGTGCTCTGTCTCTGGTCACTTCCTGTCAGCACCTGTGCTCTACCTCTAGTCACTTCCTGTCAGCACCTGTGCTCTGTCTCTGGTCACTTCCTGTCAGCACCTGTGCTCTTCCTCTGGCTGTCTCTGGTCACTTCCTGTCAGCACCTTCGCTCTTCCTCTGGTCACTTCCTGTCAGCACCTGTGCTCTACCTCTAGTCACTTCCTGTCAGCACCTGTGCTCTACCTCTAGTCACTTCCTGTCAGCACCTGCGCTCTGCCTCTGGTCACTTCCTGTCAGCACCTGAGCTCTGCCTCTGGTCACTTCCTGTCAGGACCTTCGCTCTTCCTCTGGTCACTTCCTGTCAGCACCTGAGCTCTGCCTCTGGTCACTTCCTGTCAGGACCTTCGCTCTTCCTCTGGTCACTTCCTGTCAGCACCTGAGCTCTGCCTCTGGTCACTTCCTGTCAGGACCTTCGCTCTTCCTCTGGTCACTTCCTGTCAGCACCTGAGCTCTGCCTCTGGTCACTTCCTGTCAGCACCTGTGCTCTGTCTCTGGTCACTTCCTGTCAGCACCTGTGCTCTGCCTCAGCTCACTTCCTGTCAGCACCTGTGCTCTGCCTCAGCTCACTTCCTGTCAGCACCTGTGCTCTGTCTCAGCTCACTTCCTGTCAGCACCTGTGCTCTGTCTCAGCTCACTTCCTGTCAGCACCTGTGCTCTTCCTCTGGCTGTCTCTGGTCACTTCCTGTCAGCACCTGTGCTCTGTCTCAGCTCACTTCCTGACGCTGTTTCCTCCTCTTTAGATCCTCGCTCGTGTTGTTCTTACTCTCTGATGGATGGATTGTAGGAATCCGAGCTGAAGGATTCTGTGATTTCAGACGTCATCATTTCTCTCCCCTCTCTCAGAGTTCTCGCCTGATTCATGTGAAGTCTCTGTGGACGCTTTCTTTCATGTTTCTGCTTCTTTGAGTCCTGAAAGTTAAAAATAAAGCCGTGACTGTGCTGTTCTCCTCCTGACCCTGTAAATGGGTCACTGAGTGTTTCTGCAGACGGAACAATCGGAGCAGAACGGACACACGTTATTTTAAAGTCCTTCTGCAGCACGACATGCTTTCATGAGAGTCGGTTCTTAGAATGATCTGAAACATATCACGATGTCTCTCCATTCGTCCCTCAGTCCAGGTAACAAGAATAAATCCAGCGAAGAGTCGTAACGTGAGGCGGTGGGGTTAATAATAAGACCCAAACGTGCTGAGTCATGTTTCACATCGCTTCAGTTTGAACCTGCTGCAGTCAGAGACGTCGTTTAACGAGAAACAGCCACAGTGTGTGTGTGTGTGTGTGTGTGTGTGTGTGTGTGTGTGTGTGTGTGTGTGTGTGTGTGTGTGTGTGTGTGTGTGTGTGTGTGTGTGTGTGTGTGTGTGTGTGTGTGTGTGTGTGTGTGTGTGTGTGTGTGTGTGTGTGTGTGTGTGTGTGTGTGTGTGTGTGTGTGTGTGTGTGTGTGTGTTATTAACCCTGTGACCTCTTTACCAATATATATGTCGATGAATCATCTCTCAGTATTCTCGTGTGTGTCTCTTTGCAGAACGGATCGTCATGGAGACCACAGGTGTGCGAGGAATGTACCTGTCACGGTGACCTGCCCGTCTGCAGACCGACTCTCTGCTCCAATCCTCGCTGTGACCTTCACCGGGTAAGACGTCCGGGATAATTTCATGATAATAATAATTACAGTTTAGGATTTAGTATTTATTTTATCTTCTCCTGAACTATTCTCAGGTTGTTTCTTTGTTTGTGTACAAGTTGGCTTGTTTCCATGGAGACGGACTGATTGTGTGTTTGTGTGTGTGTTTTGCAGGGTGAGCGTCTGAGGATCCCCGCTAACAGCTGCTGTCCAGAGTGTGTGGCGTCGTCTCAGAACTCCTGCCAGTATGAAGGAGTGATGCATTCAGTAAGTGATAGAGGAGAGGAGAGGAGAGGAAAGGAGAGGAGGAGGAGGGAAGAGAAGAGGAGAGGAGAGGAGGAGGAGGAGGAGGAGGAGGAGGAGAGGAGAGGAGAGGAGAGGAAAGGAGAGGAGGAGGAGGAGGAGGGAAGAGGAGGGGAGAGGAGAGGAGAGGAGAGGAGATGAGATGAGAGGAGAGGAGAGGAGAGGAGGAGAGGAAAGGAGGAGAGGAAAGGAGAGGAGGAGGGGAGAGTAGAGGAGAGGAGAGGAGAGGAGGAGGAGGAGGGAAGAGGAGGGGAGAGGAGGGGAGAGGAGAGGAGAGGAGGAGAGGAAAGGAGGAGAGGAAAGGAGAGGAGGAGGGGAGAGTAGAGGAGAGGAGAGGAGAGGAGAGGAGGAGGAGGAGGGAAGAGGAGGGGAGAGGAGGGGAGAGGAGAGGAGAGTAGAGGAGAGGAGAGTAGAGGAGAGGAGAGGAGAGGAGAGGAGGAGGAGGAGGAGGAGGGAAGAGGAGGGGAGAGGAGAGGAGAGGAGGGGAGAGGAGGAGAAGATAATAATTATAATCAAACTTTGTTTATCTGTGTCACTGTGTCTTTCTCTGATAGGATGACAGTCAGTGGAGCCCCGCCCCCTGTACGGTGTGTGTGTGTTCCAAAGGCAGCGTGTCCTGTGGCCCCCGACCCTGCCCCCCCCTCAGCTGCCCAGAGGGTCAGAGTTCTTTCACCTCGTCAGGAGAGTGCTGCCCCCGGTGTTCAGGTGGAGGAGGTGAGGCCCGTTATGCAGATTAAAATATCTATTTATGATTTTAAACTTATTCATTAGAGATTCATTTTAACGTGTGTGTATTCTTTCAGCCTCGTGCTCTCTGCAGGGCGCGGCGTACGGCGATGGTGAAGAGTGGAGGGTCGGTTTGTGCTCCAGATGTTTCTGCAGAGACGGAGACACTCAGTGTTCAGTCACAGAGTGTCAGCAAGTGGTCTGCAAACCTGTGAGTTTAACACACACACACACACACACACACACACACACACACACACACACACACACACACACACACACACACACACACACACACACACACAACAGAGTGTAAAAATGTAACATCCCCTCGCGGGATCAATAAAGTACTTCTGATTCTTCTTCTGAATATTTAACTTGTAATACAGTTTTCTGTCTGTGCTCCTGCAGGATGAAAACCTGGTGATCCGACCCGCTCAGTGCTGCCCTCAGTGTGTGTCCGACCCCTGTCTGTCTGCAGGAACACCACACCAGGTACACCTCGCCACGGGTACACTGTGTATACACAGACCACACACACAACGTTAGCAACACAACTTTAAACACACACACAATGTTAGCATCACCACTTTAAACACACTTTGTGTATCTTTGCAGCACCGTGAGCAGTGGCAGAAGAACGCCTGCACCACATGTGTGTGTGACCACGGACAGTCTAAATGTCACACACACACCTGTCAGCCTGTTACCTGTGAGAAGGTGAGTCACGCACACGCACGCACGCACGCGCGCACACACACACACACAGAGTTTGTGAATGTCGGTGACGTTTTGTGATGAAGGACACAGATGTTCTGTTTTGGTTCTGGTCTCACCTGCCTCTGTCCGTCTGTCTGCAGGGTTATACTAAGGTGAAGAGAGACGGGCGTTGCTGTGATGAATGTGTTCCTGCTAAAGGGAGCTGCCTGTACGAGGGCGCAGTGCGTTACCATGGAGACATGTGGAACAGCACGGGCTGTGAGTTCTGTACCTGTAACCGAGGTCAGGTGGTCTGTGAGAGGGCGGAGTGTGCTCGAGTAACGTGTCCTCAGGTGAGTCTGAAAAAAACAGGTCATCATAGGAACCTAACTTCCTGCTGTTACCCTGGCGCACACACACACACACACACACACACACACATAGACACACAGATAGACAGACAAACACTCTGTGTGTGTGTCTGTCTGTATGTCTGTCTGTCTCTTTTATCACCGTGCTCTCTCGGACTCTGAGCAGTGAGCTGGATTTTTACCTGCAGCTTCACCTGCTTCACTAAACTTTACTTTCAATGAGCTCTCCCGTCCCCTGAATGCATCATGTCAGCCCCCAGAAATCCCATTTTCTATCCTTCACTCAAACACCTCGCCAGTTAACGGGCCGCTGCAGAAGTTAATGGAGGATGTCACAGTCACTTTGTTACCTGTGGACATTTGGTGCTCAGGTGTTCGTGCTCAGCTGTTCAAACTGATCATTACCATCACGATCAGGTCAGCTGATACGTCTCAGATAATCCTCCAGTGAGGATGGAAAAAATTATCCTGTAATTATCAGATTTACACCACCAGTTCAGGAGCTACAGAAGACACAAAAACATGATGTCCCACTGAGAAGACTGTTCCTGAATGCATCACACGTCCCACTGAGATAAGTACTCAGGAAGAACAGATGTAGAAAAAGAAAAAAGAAAAAGAAAAGTTTAGATTTCGATTTAACAGAAAAACTGCTCTTTATGTTCCTGACGACTAAAACTTAGTTCTCCAGGACAACTGATGAACTGTTCACTCTCCTGTCTCATTTATTCTCTTTATCATAAGTAATCTTTTCAATTTGTCTCCAGTTTCATGTGAAGTTCAGACTATCCGACCTGAATGTGTTTTATATTCTAGGGGTCAGAGGTCGTTCAGAGCAGATGCTGCCCCCAGTGTTCATCTTTGAAACCATCATGCGTGTACAACGGGAAATTTTATGAGGTAATTTCATAACAATCTACATTTAATCTGAGTTTGATAATCCAGGTTTGTCTCTGAGTGTTTGTCTCTGAGTGTTTCTACAGAAACATGAGATGTAATCTCAGACTTCAGGCCGGTAATCAGATGAATACAGTGTATTTAACACATTTTCTGTTTGCAGAAAATAGAAGAGTCTGATCGCTTTACAAACACCAACACATCAATATTAGTGTACTCATAAATTAATAACAGGTTGAGGATTAAAAATGCACACAGACAGGGTGACTATGTGTTTAAGGACAGAACCATGAGATTATTCTGAGTCAAAAATCTGCTCTTTAATATCTAAATATTTAAAATCACATTCATCTTTCATGAGATAGCCCACAAAGCAAAATGTTAAATTTTTACATTTTCAGCCAAATGGAAAAAGTAATGAATCTCTACAGGACAGAGATACGAGGACAGACGGATAAGGAAAGACAAGGACAGAAAGACATGGACAGATAAGGACAGAGAAATTAGGACAGACATGGACAGATGAGGACAGAGAGATGAGGACAGAAAGACATGGACAGATGAGGACAGAGAAATGAGGACAGAAAGACATGGACAGATGAGGACAGAGAAATTAGGACAGATAGACATGGCAGATGAGGACAGAGAAATGAGGACAGAAAGACATGGACAGATGAGGACAGAGAAATGAGGACAGATAAAAGAGGACAAGTAGACATGGACAGATGAGGACAGAGAAATGAGGACAGAAAGACATGGACAGATGAGGACAGAGAAATTAGGACAGAAAGACATGGACAGATGAGGACAGAGAAATGAGGACAGAAAGACATGGACAGATGAGGACAGAGAAATTAGGACAGATAGACATGGCAGATGAGGACAGAGAAATGAGGACAGAAAGACATGGACAGATGAGGACAGAGAAATGAGGACAGATAAAAGAGGACAAGTAGACATGGACAGATGAGGACAGAGAAATTAGGACAGATAGACATGGACAGATGAGGACAGAGGAATGAGGACAGATAGGCATGAACAGATGAGGACAGACGAATGAGGACAGATAGACATGGACAGACGAGGACAGAGAAATGAGGACAGAAAGACATGGACAGATGAGGACAGAGAAATTAGGACAGAAAGACATGGACAGATGAGGACAGAAAGACATGAACAGATGAGGACAGAGGAATGAGGACAGATAGACATGGCAGATGAGGACAGAGAAATTAGGACAGATAGACATGGCAGATGAGGACAGAAAGACATGGACAGATGAGGACAGAGAAATTAGGACAGATAAAAGAGGACAAGTAGACATGGACAGATGAGGACAGAGGAATGAGGACAGAAAGACATGGACAGATGAGGACAGATAGACATGGCAGATGAGGACAGAGAAATGAGGACAGAAAGACATGGACAGATGAGGACAGAGGAATGAGGACAGATAAAAGAGGACAAGTAGACATGGACAGATGAGGACAGAGAAATTAGGACAGATAGACATGGACAGATGAGGACAGAGGAATGAGGACAGATAAAAGAGGACAAGTAGACATGGACAGATGAGGACAGAGAAATTAGGACAGATAGACATGGACAGATGAGGACAGAGGAATGAGGACAGATAGGCATGAACAGATGAGGACAGAGGAATGAGGACAGATAAATGAGGACAGAGAGACGAGGGCAGACAGAAAATAAATAAGAGCTCTTTCTTCATCTGTTAAAAAGGTTTCAAACAGTAGGTTTTAGCGTCTAGCTGCTTCGTGCTAAGCTACAGTGATAATCCCCTTAATCTGATATTAAATTAGATCCTGGTTTCTTGACTTCTTGTTGTTTTATTAATGTCTTCAGTCTAAATTGGTGTCTTTCTCTATCTCTCAGAATCAGTCTCGGTGGTCTGATGGTCTCTGCAGAGACTGTGAGTGTCGTGATGCTCAGGTGAATTGTTACCTGCGCTCCTGTCCCACCTGTCCCCCAGGTACGCTGACGGTCACCCAGGAAGGACACTGCTGCCCCGAGTGTCAACAAGGTACATTGCTCCTAAATGTGTGTGTGTATGCGCGTGTGTGTCAGGGGCGTCTTCAGGGTTTATTTTGAGGCTGGGCCACTTAGGCTCATTACTAACTACGCGGCTCGTTTGGTTGCTGTGCAGAATGCTGATCTTTAAATTCTGCTCCAACTTCATAAACACAGAGGGAGAAAAGATTTAACTCACAAGGTGTGTGTGTGTGTGTGTGTGTGTGTGTGTGTGTGTGTGTGTGTGTGTGTGTGTGTGTGTGTGTGTGTGTGTGTGTGTGTGTGTGTGTGTGTGTGTGTGTGTGTGTGTGTGTGTGTGTGTGTCAGTCCCCTGTCACTCAGACTGTCTGTCATGTACGGGGTCTCCTGATCACTGTGAGAGCTGCAGGGACAGGAAGGCTGTCCTCCATCATGGCCGCTGCCTGTCCGTCTGTCCTGCTGGATTCTTCGCTGAAGGTCGAGTCTGTGCAGGTAACACTGAATATATATTTCCATTATTTACAAACAGGAAGTCAAACTTTGACTCTTCAGAATAGTTTTTTTTTTTTAATTTGGGGTTGTGGATAAAAAACGTGTGTGTGTTTCTGTACAGCTGTAATGTTTTAAAAATGTTTTAACCCCCCCACCCAGCCTGCCCCCCCTCCTGCGTCACCTGTACCAGCAGGGGGCAGTGTGAGACCTGTGGCCCCCTAAAACCTCTGCTGAGCCCTGACAGTCAATGTGTGACGTCCTGTCCTCCTGGATCATACACATACCTCCACACACACTGTCACTGTGAGTAACAACACACACACATCCCAGACAAACACACACACAACCCACACACACATCACAGACAAACACACATCACAAACACACACACAACCCACACACACATCACAGACAAACACACATAACAAACACACACACAACCCACACACACATCACAGACAAACACACATCACAAACACACACACACACACACACACACACACACACACACACACACACACACACACACACACACACACACACACAGACAAACATACACACAACCCACAAACACATCACAAACACACACACACAACCCACACACACACACACACACACACACACACACACACACACACACACACACACACACACACACACACATCACAAACACACACACAGACAAACATACACACAACCCACAAACACATCACAAACACACACACACAACCCACACACACACACACACACACAAACAAAGGTACGATTGGTCCTTCTTCAGGTTGCTAACACGTTAGCTAACAGCAGAGTGATGTTGGTGCGTCAAACACTCATTTCATGCTCGACTCTTTACTTTTAGTTTAAATGAGATGCCAGGATAGCGGATTATTTAGTAACGTGGTGTATAAAGAGAAGGGGACCGAGCACTGAGCCCTGAGGAACCCCTCTGGACAACATCTAGTCCAGTTTGGGTCTGATTGAGGTGTAGACATGTGAGAGTTAATCGAGTCCCAACCACATTAACGAGGCGAGTTAGTCCGACTTTAAGCACAACGTCAGTCCAACATGTGAACATGGATTTTCAGACTTTAGTTGAAACAATAAATCATATTTTGATGACATCATGTAAACACACGGATCAGTTTCATCACATCTCTACAATTCTACAATTCTACAATTCACTTAGCAGACTCTTTTATCCAAAGTGACGTACATCAGAGAGTAAGAACAACACAAGCAAGGATCTAGAAAAAAGGGAACAATGTCAGTAAGAGCAAACGATCAGCTTTGAGTCTGATTGGACACACAGGTGCTGACAGGAAGTGACCAGAAGCAAAGCACAACATTGAGGGCAGTTCTTGAGAGCTCTAATCAGTATAGAAACCATCTTATAAGTCATCGTTATCAAACAAAAACCATCGTCATTACCATCATCATCATCAGTAATATGGAGACCATCATCATTAAGTTAGTAGGTATTCATGAAAGAGCTGGGTCTTTAGCTTTTTCTTAAAGGTGCAGAGACTTAGGACCCTGTTGTGAAGGTTGGATCAGACGCCTTTCATTGGCAGAGCGTAGTGGGCGGGAGGGGGGGGGGGAGTGTAGACCTGGATCAGAGAGTTAAAGTAAGGAGGAGACGTTTCTGTGTCTGTTTTGTGAGCGAGCAGCAGAGTTTTAAATTTGATGCGAGCAGTAACTGGGAGCCGGTGTAAGGAGATGAACAGCGGAGTGACATGTGCTCTTTTAGGAAGGTTGAAGACCAGTCGTGCTGCTGCATTTTGTATCATTTGCAGAGGTGTGATGCATGTAGGAAGACCTGCCTGTAGAGAGTTGCATCTCTCTCTTCATGTTTTACTAACACTTCAAATAAACAACGTCACAAACACTTGTGAGTATTTCGAGTTTCACTGTTAAATCTGAACCAGAGATATTCCTGCTCCTCCCGCAGACTGTCACGAGTCGTGTTCAGAGTGCGACGGCCCGAGTCAGCAGGACTGTGTGTCGTGTTCGCACGCCGCCGCCTTGCTCAAAGACGGGCGATGTGTTTCTGACTGTGGAGACGGATTCTACAGTCAGGACGGAGTCTGCTACGGTAAGAGACGATGATTGAACATTTACACACCGACAGATCACACATTTTACAAGTTTTACTAAAGACTCGAGCTCACAGGGTGTGTGTGTGTGTGTGTGTGTGTGTGTGTGTGTGTGTGTGTGTGTGTGTGTGTGTGTGTGTGTGAGAGAGTGTGTGTGTGTCTCTGTGTGTGTGTGTGAGTGTGAGTGTGTGTATGTGTGTGAGTGAGTGAGTGTGTGTGTGTCTCTGTTTGTGTGTGTGTGTGTGTGTGTGTGTGTGTGTGTGTGTGTGTCTCTGAATGTGAGTGTGTGTGTGTCTCTGAATGTGTGTGCGTGTCTCTGAATGTGAGTGTATGTGTGTGTGTGTGTGTGTGTGTGTGTGTGTGTGTCTCTGTTTGTGTGTGTGTGTGTGTGTGTGTCTCTGAATGTGTGTGTGTGTGTGTGTGTGTGTCTCTGTGTGTGTGTGTGTGTGTGTGTGTGTGTGTGTGTCTGTGTGTGTGTGTGTGTGTGTGTGTGTGTGTGTGTGTCTCTGAATGTGAGTGTGTGTGTGTGTGTCTCTGAATGTGTGTGCGTGTCTCTGAATGTGAGTGTGTGTGTGTGTGTGTGTGTGTGTGTGTGTCTCTGAATGTGTGTGTGTGTGTGTGTGTGTGTGTCTCTGTGTGTGTGTGTGTGTGTGTGTGTGTGTGTGTGTGTGTGTGTCTCTGAATGTGTGTGTGTGTCTCTGTGTGTGTGTCTCTGAATGTGTGTGTGTGTGTGTGTGTGTGTGTGTGTGTGTGTGTGTGTGTGTGTGTGTGTTAAATGCAGGCTCAGCAGTATCAGAGTTACAAACAAACGTTGAGAATAAAGAATCTTAACGAGCCCAGTGAGGCTTTAACGAGGAGCTCAAACATCCGGCATGAATATGAATGATTTTATATTTAGTTTATTTTTGAAGAGAATAAAATAATAAATGAAACACACACACACACACACACACACACACACACACACACACACACACACACACACACACACACACACACACACACACACACACACAGCTCTCGGTCTTTGGATTAGTCTCTTTTTTTAATTCTCTTTGTGTCTCGTGTTTATTTCTTTAAATTTAAACGGCCCTAAAACAACAGAATCTACCTGAGACTGAGGACAGGTGAGCTCAGGTGAATCCAAAGGTCACCGTGGTTATACCTGTTCTGTCTGAACCTTTAATGAACCCTGATCTGTTTTTATCATCAAACATGAACTCTTTGCTGCTCCAGCCTGTGACTCCTCCTGCGCCTCCTGTTTCCCTGACAACCCAAAGTGCATGAGCTGTCTGTCAGGCACCGCACTGCATCATGGGAAATGTATTTCTGAGTGTCCTGACCAGCATTACCTGGAGAACCACAGCAGGTGTCGAGGTATGCTAATCATATAAATCAGGTAAAGGTGAAGACCCGCCCCCTGGTGAAGGAAAGCGACAGCTGCAGATTGATGAGTGTTTATTTCTAAGATGGCTAACAGACTCAGCACCTTCTTTCTCTCTTAGTCTGTCACAGCTCCTGCTCCTCCTGCTGGGGTCCCTCTGTGTCTCAGTGCTCCACCTGTCCAGGTGAGCTCCTCCTCCACCTGGGTCAGTGTGTGGAGATGTGTGGGGAGGGGCTCTACGCTCAGGATGGCACCTGTCACAGTAAGAGATTACTTTTATATTCAAACCTTTTGATGGAAGTAAATGAGGAAGTTTGACCTGAGTCAGTCTGACCTTTGACCTCTCCTCTCACCTGTCGTCAGACTGCCACCCCACCTGTCGCTCCTGTGTGGGTCCTCTGTCCTCAGACTGTCTCACCTGTGTCAAACCTGAGGAGGTCCTGGTGCCTCAGGCTGCTTTGCTGCAGGGTGTCTGCTCTGCTGCGTGTCCCGCACACACATTCAGGGATCACACACACACCTGCACAGGTGAGGGGCTTCAATGTAATGTCTTCATGTATTCAGTGTGTGTGTGTGTGTGTGTGTGTGTGTGTGTGTGTGTGTGTGTGTGTGTGTGTGTGTGTGTGTGTGTGTGTGTGTGTGTGTGTGTGTGTGTGTGTGTGTGTGTGTGTGTGTGTGTGTGTGTGTGTGTGTGTGTGTGTGTGTGTGTGTGTGTGTGTGTGTGTGTGTGTTAACAGTCAGTTAGCAGGTGTGATTACAGGTTTCAGGTCAATAACAGGGTGCTGTGAGGAATGTCTTTGTACGTCCTGCTGTTAGCCGTTAGCTTCCTGCATACCTGAGGCTCAGAAACATCATCATTAAAGTTTCTACATGCTGTTCTTATCTGTAACATAAATACCTGTTCAGTTACCTGAGAAGGTGAGGTCACACACCTGAAATTTAATGATTCTAACATGCAGATTACCGAGCCTGTCTTAGCGGATGTTTGTGATCTGTTAAAGGGGATCTGTTGGAGGTGATCTGTTACAGGTGATCTGTTGGAGATGATCTGTTAGAGGTGATCTGTTAGGTGATCTGTTACAGGTGATCTGTTAGAGATGATCTGTTAGAGGTGATCTGTTACAGGCGATCTGTTGGAGGTGATCTGTTACAGGCGATCTGTTGGAGGTGATCTGTTACAGGTGCTCTGTTAGAGATGATCTGTTAGAGGTGATCTGTTAGGTGATCTGTTACAGGCGATCTGTTGGAGGTGATCTGTTGTAGGTGATCTGTTACAGGCGATCTGTTGGAGGTGATCTGTTACAGGCGATCTGTTGGAGGTGATCTGTTAGGTGATCTGTTATAGGTGATCTGTTAGGTGATCTGTTATAGGTGATCTGTTACAGGCGATCAGTTGGAGGTGATCTGTTGGAGGTGATCTGTTAGAGGTGATCTGTTGTAGGTGATCTGTTAGAGGTGATCAGTTGGAGATGATCTGTTAAAGGTGATCTGTTGGAGGTGATCTGTTACAGGCGATCTGTTGGAGGTGATCTGTTAGGTGATCTGTTATAGGTGATCTGTTACAGGCGATCTGTTGGAGGCGATCTGTTGGAGGTGATCTGTTAAAGGTGATCTGTTACAGGTGATCTGTTAGGTGATCTGTTATAGGTGATCTGTTGTAGGTGATCTGTTACAGGCGATCTGTTGGAGGTGATCTGTTAAAGGTGATATGTTAGGGGTGATCAGTTGGAGGTGATCTGTTAGGTGATCTGTTAGAGGTGATCTGTTGGAGGTGATCTGTTGGAGGTGATCTGTTAGAGGTGATCTGATCCAGGTGATATGTTAGGGGTGATCAGTTGGAGGTGATCTGTTAGGTGATCTGTTAGAGGTGATCTGTTGGAGGTGATCTGTTGGAGGTGATCTGTTAGAGGTGATCTGATCCAGGTGATATGTTAGAGGTGATCAGTTGGAGGTGATCTGTTGGAGGTGATCTGTTAGAGGTGATCTGTTGTAGGTGATCTGTTAGAGGTGATCAGTTGGAGATGATCTGTTAAAGGTGATCTGTTGGAGGTGATCTGTTAATGGTGATCTGTTAGAGGTGATCTGTTAAAGGTGATCTGTTGGATGTGATCTTTTGGAGGTGATCTGTTGGAGGTGATCTGTTAGAGGTGATCTGTTGGAGGTGATCTGTTGGAGGTGATCTGTTAGAGGTGATCTGTTAAAGGTGATCTGTTAAAGGTGATCTGTTGGAGGTGATCTGTTGGAGGTGATTTGTTGGAGGTGATCTGTTGGAGGTGATCTGTTAAAGGTGATATGTTAGAGGTGATCAGTTGGAGGTGATCTGTTGGAGGTGATCTGTTAGAGGTGATCTGTTGTAGGTGATCTGTTAGAGGTGATCAGTTGGAGATGATCTTTTAAAGGTGATCTGTTGGAGGTGATCTGTTAATGGTGATCTGTTAGAGGTGATCTGTTAAAGGTGATCTGTTGGATGTGATCTTTTGGAGGTGATCTGTTGGAGGTGATCTGTTAGAGGTGATCTGTTGGAGGTGATCTGTTGGAGGTGATCTGTTAGAGGTGATCTGTTAAAGGTGATCTGTTAAAGGTGATCTGTTGGAGGTGATCTGTTGGAGGTGATTTGTTGGAGGTGATCTGTTGGAGGTGATCTGTTAAAGGTGATCTGTTAAAGGTGATCTGTTGGAGGTGATCTGTTGGAGGTGATCTGTTGGAGGTGATCTGTTATAGGTGATCTGTTGGAGGTGATCTGTTGGAGGTGATTTGTTGGAGGTGATCTGTTGGAGGTGATCTGTTGGAGGTGATCTGTTAAAGGTGATCTGTTAAAGGTGATCTGTTGGAGGTGATCTGTTGGAGGTGATCTGTTATAGGTGATCTGTTGGAGGTGATCTGTTTCATGGTTGTGTGTAGCTGCAGCTGCCTTTATTCTGTCATACCGGCAACTGGTAGACAACATAAACACAGGACCTCTGCAGTAATCAACCTGCTGTATAATTAACATTCTGCTGCTGAGTGTGTCATCATCCTGACATCTCATCATCTCCCACCTGCTCCTGCCTCCTACCCACAATCCTCTTCTGCTCCATCAGAGTCTCAGAGTTTATCTGAGCAGACAGATTATAATCCAGTGAGATTACCACACACACACACACACACACAGACACTCACTCACATACACACACACACACACACACACACACACACACACACACACACACACACACACACAGACACTCACTCACATACACACAGACACACACACACACACACACACACATTAGACAGACAGCTTTAACATGAACTACAGACAGCTTTAATATGAACTACAGACAGCTTTAATATGAACTACAGACAGCTTTAACATGAACTACAGACAGCTTTAACATGAACTACAGGATGACTAAAGTATAGATTCTGTCTGTCCTCTCGGAGCTGGCTGTGTTCCTGTTGGACGGTTTCTCTCGGAGCTGGCGGCCGTCCTCGTCTTTCTGTTTCTTGACTTTGTTCTGGCAGAGCAGAAACAAGCTTTTTAAAAATGCGGACATGGAGCCAGAAACATCAGAAAACAGGACAGTGATGGAGAGGCCTGCAGCTGCATCTCTCAAACATGCTGCAAATATTTCAACCTTAAAAACAGATTTTTTCAGTTTGCATCATGCTTCTTTAGAGCTACAGCCCACAGCCAAAAAAAACTGGTGTTTTCACTTCTGCCTACCCTGTGACACAACCTGTGTGTTCCATAGTTAAACAACATTAAAGGTCCAATCAGTGAGCTGTGTAGAGAGTGAGATGATAAAGGTATCTTACTATCTGATCATTAAGGAAACATGCTATGTTGAAGTGCTGGCTTCTCTGACAACAATGCAGCAGCCAGTATGTCCTCCTTCTAACTTTAGATTCTGCTCCTGAATGCTCTGGATTTGTTTGGACCAGAGAAGGTAGGCGCTTTTAAGACCCCACCCACACGGCCGTTTTGGACGCCCCTCGGTTTGTCAGATATGAGAGCAGTTATCAGGTCAACAGGTGTTGCAGCGATGGAAGCGGTCAAGAGAAGTGGTTCAGACAGAAGTGATTGTACCCGACCTAAAAAGCCTCTGCATGTTTCTAATAAGCTCCACGAGCAGAAACGTGCTCAAACTAGGATCAATATTGGAGATGCTTTTGAAAAATGGAGAGAGGTTAGAACACAGAAAGGTTTACAGACCCATGCAGAGCTGGATAAACACTGAAGCTTCAGAGTCCACCACATGGTGACCTGCGTGAGCATGGACTCATATTATGAGCATATTATTACAAAATATTTTTTGTAATAGTTTTATTTCTAGTAAGAAATGTGTTTGTTTAGAGGTGTGTGTGTGTGTGTGTGTGTGTGTGTGTGTGTGTGTGTGTGTGTGTGTGTGTGTGTGTGTGTGTGTGTGTGTGTGTGTGTGTGTGTGTGTGTGTGTGTGTGTGTGTGTGTGTGTGTGTGTGTGTGTGTGTGTGTGTGTGTGTGTGTGTGTAACAGTTTCATTGTTTTAACATAAAATGACGATGAAATATCTACACAACTTCAATATATCTATTTAAACATATTCCTCTCTCATGGGTGTGTGTGTGTGTGTGTGTGTGTGTGTGTGTGTGTGTGTGTGTGTGTGTGTGTGTGTGTGTGTGTGTCCACAGAGTGTCACTCCTCCTGCTCGATCTGTTCTGGACACTCTGCAGAAAACTGCACTTCCTGTCCCGCCCCCTTCAACCTGCATGAAGGATGCTGTGTCCTCACCTGTCCACAGGTGTTCTTCAGACAAGACAACCAGTGCCAAGGTACACACACACACACACACACGCACACACACGCACGCACACAGACACACACACGCGCTCACACACACACACACACACACACACACACACACACACGTACATCAGTTATTTCAGTTTGCTTTAATCAAACACTATTTTCCTCTCTCCTTTTCTTACTCCTCTATGTCCCATTGACCCCCCCCCCCCCCCCCCCCCCCACACACACACACACACACACACACACACACACAACGACCACCCCCAGCGTGTCACCCGTCCTGTCAGTCGTGTTCAGGTCCCTCTCAGGCCGACTGTACCTCCTGCCCCCCCCTCACCGCCCTGCTGAGCGGATACTGCAGAACGAGCTGTGAGGACGGACTTTACCAGAATCCTGTGACCGGCGAGTGCACCAGTAAGTCAGAGAGAGAGTGTGTGTGTGTGTGTGTGTGTGTGTGTGTGTGTGTGTGTGTGCGTGCGTGCGTGCGTGCGTGCGTGCGTGCGCGCGTCTGTCTGTCTGTCTGTCTGTCTGTCTGTCTGTCTGTCTGTCTGTCTGTCTGTGTCTGATCCTGATCCCGACTCTATGATCCTCCTGATCCCTATCCTGCTCCCTATCCTGGTTCTGATCCTGGATCTGATCCTGGTTCTGGCAGATGAAGCCGGAGCAGAACTTTATTTGGTTTCTGTGTAAGATCAGAGCAGAGAAAGAAAGTAGGTCTGCTGTTTGTAAATCCTTCTTTTGTTTGAGCAGCGTGTCTGAACAGGCTGAAGGACCACCCAGGGTCTGCTCGCCAACACCACATTGTTCTCTGTTCAACCCGTCTGTGTGACTTCAGGACGCTCTCACGCTTAAGTTAACACGCTACAATGTAACAGGCAGACAGACACACAGACTGACAGACAGACAGACAGACAGACAGACAGGTGACTCACCTGGGCAGGTATTTTCAGATTGTTCTGATTAAATGTCAGAAAAACAAACTGACATCAGGACATGTTTCACTTAATTAAAACAGATAGTTATCTGTTTATTCAATCATCATGAACATGTCTCACTTTGTTCTCAGGTGAGGGGCCTAGGTCTCTGGGTTAGGGGTCCAGGTCTCTGGGTTAGGGGTCCAGGGTTAGGGGTCCAGGTCTCTGGGTTAGGGGTCTAGGTCTCTGGGTTAGGGGCCCAGGTCTCTGGGTTAGGGGCCTAGGTCTCTTGGTTAGGGGCCTAGTTCTCTGGGTTAGGGGCCTAGGTCTCTGGGTTAGGGGTCCAGTTCTCTGGGTTAGGGGCCCAGGTCTCTGGGTTAGGGGTCCAGGTCTCTGGGTTAGGGGCCTAGGTCTCTGGGTTAGGGGTCCAGGTCTCTGGGTTAGGGGGCCTAGGTCTCTGGGTTAGGGGCCCAGGTCTCTGGGTTTGGGGTCCAGGTCTCTGGGTATAATGTGATGGAGATGATGTCACTTCCTGTGTGTCTCCCCCTGCAGGCTGCAGCTCAGACTGCGGGCGGTGCTCGGCTGACCTGCACACAGGTGTTGGCAGTGTGTGTGTGTGGTGTAAGGAGACGAGGAGG
Source organism: Labrus bergylta (assembly GCF_963930695.1). NCBI lineage: Eukaryota > Metazoa > Chordata > Actinopteri > Labriformes > Labridae > Labrus > Labrus bergylta. The sequence continues at coordinate 35,543,105 of NC_089196.1, forward strand.
TGGCTGCTGGGAGATCACTGCGTCTCTGAGTGTCCCCGAGGACACTACGGCCAGCACGGAGCATGCATCAGTAAGACTCTTTCTCTACAGTTAATACACAACATATACATAAATATAAAGATGGATGACGTGTCTCCACCTGCCCATCATGGAAACAAAAGTGAAGCAGAAACCTGAGACGGTGCTGACAGGTTATGACATCATCTGGAGTGTGTGTAGTCCACTTTCTCCTCTACCCTGATACACCAGAGGGCATTAAATAAGTAACTAATGAACCTGACGTCTGTTAACATGGAGCAGGCAGAGCTTTGGACCTGCAGCCCGTCAGCAGGTGGAGCTTTTAATGTTTTGGCTTCACTTTAAGGCAGCTGTCAGGTCGTCCATGTTTTTTATGTCTCAATGACTAATTGTTTTCACTCTGAACATTTTAAGTTTTATCTCAGTAAAATGTGTTTCTTTTTTTCCCAGAATGCAATCCATCCTGTGACTCCTGCAGTGGGGCGGGGCCTCTCTCCTGTACTTCCTGTCCTGTAAACAGCGTCCTGACGCTCTCGGGTCTCTGTGCTCCTCAATGTCCCCTCGGTTACTATGACGACGGTCACCAGGTCTGTCAGGGTGAGTTGTAAATACACCTCACTGATGTCAGGTGTTACATTGTGCCTCTGACCTCACCTGTAAACCACCCGCCCCCCCCTCCTCTCTGTGTCCTCAGGGTGTGACAGTCAGTGTCTCACCTGTGAGGTGGGCGGAGCCTGTTTGTCCTGCAGAGACCCCACCAAGGTGCTGCAGTTTGGAGAGTGTCAGTACGACACCTGTGCTCACCAGTACTACCTGAACACTTCCACCAGGGTCTGCAGAGGTACAACGCTGTTACCATGACAACCACAACACACACTCGCACACACACACACCTAAGACAACAACAACACTCACATCGTGGATGAAGTGCACTGACAGCCCCGGACTGATTTAACCCCTGGTTATATTAATAGTCATGTCAGAGTCGTATTTACAGAGCTTTTATTTTGAAGGTATGCAGAGGTGGAAGTGTTTTCCTGATCACTGGAACGTTTGAACATCACATCTCTTCTAAACACATTGGTGCAATTACCACCAACTCTCACACACACACACACACACACACACACACACACACACACACACACACACACACAGGTGTTCAGGTGAACCATGAGAAAGAAAAAACACAAAAAGATTAAAAATTAATCTCTGATCTCTCTGTTCTGCTTTCACCTTCTGCTCTCTCACTGCTAATCCACACACACACACACACACACACACACACACACACACACACACACACACAGAGTGCGATTGGAGCTGTAACTCATGCAGAGGTCCTCTGAGGACAGACTGTGTGCTGTGTATGGATGGATACGTGCTGCAGGACAACGTCTGCACCCAGAGCTGCTCATCGGGATTCTACCAGGACGGGGACACTTGTGAGGGTGAGTCATCAGCTGACTCATGTAAACATAAACACAGAACAGCTGACTCATGTAAACATAAACACAGAACAGCTGAGTCATGTAAACATAAACACAGAACAGCTGATTCATGAAACATAAACACAGAACAGCTGACTCATGTAAACATAAACACAGAACAGCTGACTCATGTAAACATAAACACAGAACAGCTGACTCATGTAAACATAAACACAGAACAGCTGACTCATGTAAACATTAACACAGAACAGCTGACTCATGTAAACATAAACACAGAACAGCTGACTCATGTAAACATAAACACAGAACAGCTGACTCATGTAAACATAAACACAGAACAGCTGATTCATGAAACATAAACACAGAACAGCTGACTCATGTAAACATAAACACAGAACAGCTGACTCATGTAAACATAAACACAGAACAGCTGATTCATGAAACATAAACACAGAACAGCTGATTCATGAAACATAAACACAGAACAGCTGACTCATGTAAACATAAACACAGAACAGCTGACTCATGTAAACATAAACACAGAACAGCTGACTCATGTAAACATAAACACACAACAGCTGATTCATGTAAACATTAACACAGAACAGCTAAACAAACAACGTGTGTGTGTGTGTGTGTGTGTGTGTGTGTGTCTCAGGATGTGATGCTCACTGTGAGCAGTGTCGGGGTCCGGCTCAGTGTCAGCGCTGCACGCCTCCGTTTGCCATCCTGCAGGGTCACTGTGTGCTGGATTGTGGGCGGAGCTTCTTCATGGACACCTCCTCTCAGCTGTGCAGACGTAACGACCTTTTCATTTCCTCCTGATTAGATGTAATTAAATTTATGAAATCAGTCTTAAAAGTTGTGTGTGTGTTTCCTCAGCGTGCTCCTCAGACTGTGTGCTGTGTGACGATGACGCACGCTGCAGAGCCTGCACAGAACACGCTTACTTGATGGACGGGTTCTGCACGCCTGACTGTGGGCGGGGCTACTACGCTGACGTGAAGACCAGGACCTGCTACGGTAAGGTTCTGACGTCTGCTACACACAGAGGGTCAACACGAGTTCAGGTGCAATGAATCACCGTTAACAATCATGTGAGACGGGGTCTTGGTGGCGCGGTGGTTGGTGCGCGTGTGTGGAGGCTGTCGTCTCGGGTGGGCGACCCGGGTTCGCTTCCCACCTGTGGCTTCTTTCCCGCATGTCGTTCCCCGCTCTCTCTCCCTGATTTTCGACTCTATCCACTGTCCTATCTCTCCATTAAAGGCACAAAAAGCCCAAAAATAAATTATATATATGACCAGACCCGTGTCACACAGACGGTCAGTCCTGATGGTCTGAAACTGTCTTACATGTAGCATGACGTTAGCATGTTTCCTCAGATTATAATCTGTACGTCTGCACTGGAGACGACACATCAATAATTCAAATGACCTACAGATGTAAACACACAGACAAGGCTGAACCACATGGCTGGTTGCTAGGCAACAAGCTAACAATATACTCAGACAGAAACTGAGACTGCGACGTCGAATACAAGACTTACATTTTAACAAAAGTTTCAAATCAGAAATCGCTGAGTCATGATTGATCAGAAATTTAATTATATATGTTTAATGATTAAAAAACATCTCGCAAAACAGTTAATATAATAATCTTAACAGTTTATAGGGGGGAACTGAGATCTAGAGGAGGGCAGCTACAGTGACCGACATGTTGTCCCTCATGTGGTCCCTCAGTGGTTCCTCTTGTGGTCCCTCATGTGTTCCCTCTTGTGGTCCCTCATGTGGTCCCTCATGTGGTCCCTCATTGGTCCCTCTTGTGGTCCCTCATGTGGTCCTCATTGGTCCCTCTTGTGGTCCCTCAGTGGTTCCTCATGTTGTCCCTCATTGGTCCCTCTTGTGGTCCCTCAGTGGTTCCTCATGTTGTCCCTCATGTGGTCCCTCAGTGGTTCCTCATGTTGTCCCTCATTGGTCCCTCTTGGGGTCCCTCAGTGGTTCCTCATGTTGTCCCTCATGTGGTCCCTCAGTGGTTCCTCATGTTGTCCCTCTTGTGGTCCCTCAGTGGTTCCTCATGTTGTCCCTCATTGGTCCCTCTTGGGGTCCCTCAGTGGTTCCTCATGTTGTCCCTCATGTGGTCCCTCAGTGGTTCCTCATGTTGTCCCTCTTGTGGTCCCTCCGTGGTTCCTCATGTTGTCCCTCATGTGGTCCCTCAGTGGTCCCTCTTGTGGTCCCTCATGTGGTCCTCATTGGTCCCTCTTGTGGTCCCTCAGTGGTTCCTCATGTTGTTCCTCATGTGGTCCCTCAGTGTCCCCTCGTGGTCCCTCAACGGACCCTCACATGAATCTGAGAGAGAGTAGAATCATGTCCCGGCTCTCTGATGAAGGTTTTTATATTTCAGTGAAAAATGTGAATAATTAAATATTAACGAACATGTTCAGCTTCAGGCGTCAGACGAGTCTGCAGAACCTCCTCGCACTTTTTATTGTTTTAAGATTCAAACAGAGACAAAGAAAGTTCAGAGTCTGCAGCTTTAAAACATAAAACGTGTGTGTGTGTGTGTGTGTGTGCGTGCGTGCGTGCGTGCGTGCGTGCGTGCGTGCGTGCGTGCGTGCGTGCGTGCGTGTGTGTCTTTGTGCCTGTGTGTGTGTGACGTCATGACATGAATATTTGACGTCTGATTTGATATTTCATTTTTACCCCCTCAGTGAACGCCCACCCCCCCACCCTGCAGGTGAACGGGTCTCTTCTGGTACCTGTAGGGGGCGTGACCTCGCTGCCCCCCTCCCTGCTGCAGGTGAAGGACCCTGACAGTCCATCTGAGCTTCTCAGGGTCCAGCTGATTCAAAGTCCCAGTAATGGCCAGCTGCTGCTCTTCAAGGCGGAGGAGGGGAAAGGACGAGAGCTGAGCCAGGACGACACCTTCACGTGGGGCGAGCTAAGAACAGGACGGGTCCGGTTCAGCCATCAGAGAGACAGATCCAGGTGAGTGGGATGGAGGTCAGGTGGAGTGTGTGAGAGACAGAGAGAGACAGAGAGAGACAGAGAGACAGAGAGAGACAGAGAGAGAGAGAGTTACTTACGTGTCACGTTACATTACGATACGATACGATACGATACGATACGATACGATACGATACGATACGATATGGTACGGTACGTTACGTTACGTTACGATACGATACGATACGATACGTTACGATGCGTCACGTATGATACGACAGGTTATGATAGGACAGGTTACATCACGATGCGTCGCGTTACGATGCGTCGCGTTACGATGCGTCGCGTTACGACGCGTCCCGTTACGAGACGTACGGTACGATACGACACGTACGATACGATACGACACGTACGATACGACACGTACGATACGACACGTACGATACGACACGTACGATACGATGCGACACATACGATACGACACGATACGATACGACACGATACGATACGACACGATACGACACGTACGATACGATGCAACACGTATGATACGATGCAACACGTACGATACGATACGACACGTACCATACGATACAATACATCACGTTACAATACATCACGTTACGATTTATTAAACTTTAGATTCTCCAGTGATCGTCTGATTTATCCCGTTGATTTCCTCTCAGCTGCTCGTATTTCTCAGCAGATGTGAGCTCAGTGTTTTTATCTGCCGGTGATTTCAGGGATCAAACAGGAGCGATGTGAACAGAGGACGTCAGTCTGATCACAGCTCACTATTCATCACTCCTTTCTGAGCCAAACGTTCCCTCGGCCAATCAGAGGAGAGACACTGAGCTGACTCAGCTGTTTGTGGATTACAGTGGAGACGAGCCAGAGAAGGAACAGAGCTGCTCTGTGAGCCATTATATTAATGGAGTCATAAAATCAGGATCAAAATCTGCAGATTACAGAGACAGATTTCCCAAATTATTTCAGAACGAGCGACACAGAGACGCTGACGGCTCGGACTCCCGTCACAGTCTCAAAGTGAAGCCTGAAGCAGCAGAGTCCTGTGAGTGTAGGTTGGTGTGTCTGTGGAGAGAGAGCGAGGCTGTTTGTGTTTAAGATTTAAGAAACCTAAAACTGTATCACACTCCTGAAGTGTTCAGTCTGAGCGTCATGTGATCACACAAACATCTGAATGTTTCTCTCTCCACCTGAAGTTTCTCCTCCAGCCTCCTCGTATTTATTCTACAGAAAGTCAGAGTGAGCTGATGTGAGAACACAGCAGGATATAATCAGGAGAATTCACCTGGAGCCAGTGGGAGGGGCCAGTGGGAGGGGGTGGTGACCTTTATTCCCTGTGATCGCTGCACGACCATAGACTGTCTGCACGCCACTTTACATTGTTTAAATATACGTGAACCTGTTTTAACCTTCGCCATGTCCACACGGAGGGTCGCTGCGTGCTCCATCGCCTCCTCTTCCCTCTGCCTCAGGGAATTATGGGTAATAAGGCCTGACTCTGATGGTGCTGAGGCGGCATGGAGAAATCCCTGATGTGTGTGTGTGTGAGCAGGTGTGTGTGTGTGAGCAGATGTGTGTGAGCAGATGTGTGTGAGCAGATGTGTGTGCGTGAGCAGATGTGTGTGAGCAGGTGTGTGTGAGCAGGTGTGTGTGAGCAGGTGTGTGTGAGCAGGTGTGTGTGTGTGTGTGTGTGTGTGTGTGTGTGTGTGTGTGTGTGTGTGTGTGTGTGTGTGTGTGTGTGTGTGTGTGTGTGTGTGTGTGTGTGTGTGTGTGTGTGTGTGTGTTCATGAGCAGGTCTGTGTATGTGTGTGTGAGCGTGTGTGTGTGTGTGAGCGTGTGTGTGTGTGTGAGCAGGTGTGTGTGAGCAGGTGTGTGTGTGTGAGCAGGTGTGTGTGTGTGTGCAGGTGTGTGTGAGCAGGTGTGTGTGTGTGAGCAGGTGTGTGTGTGTGTGCAGGTGTGTGTGAGCAGGTGTGTGTGTGTGAGCAGGTGTGTGTGTGTGTATTTGTAGAGTTACTGTTACCTCTGCTCTCTGTGAGGCGATTAGTTCTAATGACTACACACCAGGTCGGCCTCACAGGACTAATTTTCCCAGAATCCCCCTGGGCTGACTGAGGGCGGATTTGCTATCAGTAGAGAGAGAGAGAGAGGGCGAGAGAGAGAGAGAGAGTGAGTGAACTGTTGTCTCGTTTATTCACAACTTTTTAAAACAAATAATCATCTTAGTCTTTTTTTAACGTCTCTGTCTGCAGGAGCGGAGAGTTCAGTGTTCGAGTCGCCGACCCTCAGCTGTTTTCACAAACACAACGTGTTCAAGTTCAAGCTGTGTCCATGCAGGTAACTCACTCTCTCTCTCTCTCACACACACACACACACACAAGCTGCTCAAGTTAGAGCCTTGTCCATGCAGTTAAAACTCACACAAACAAACTTAGTTTATTACATTCATGACGAGGCTGCTGCCCTCTAGAGGTAACCTCCAGTAACACACGTAGATTATATTCAAATTCATTACAGATGAGGCTGGTTGTGAACTAAACAGCAGGAACATTTCTGACCTTTCTGGCAATAAGGAAGGAATGTTTGTGTCTAAATGTAGTTTACTGTGACTCATCCATCTGTGTCTGTCTGAGGTCAAAGGTTAAATCAATACTGGAGTTCATGTTGTGAAAGTTTCCCTCTGAGAGAAAACACTCCCGCCACACTGAGATGGAGCCGCTGCTGCCTCTGCACACATAAACTCTAACTACTCAAAGCTTATATATTTAGTTCCTTACAGCCCTGAGGTGTTGTGTGAAGGTCAGTCAGAGGTCAGTGTGACTGATTCTCAGTCAGTCTGACGGATAAAGAACACGACCAGAGACAGGATCAGAACTACAACTCATGTTAACATGTAGTTTTTAAACATGTTTGAGTCATGTCTGTCAACAAACATACATGATGTTTATTATTTAACAGAAAACTCAGGAAGTGCACGAGGAAACATGTGACCAGACTGCGAGCTTTAGAAGCTTTAGACGCTTTATAATCGTCAACAGCTCTGTTAACTCTGCTGACTCATGTTTTACAGTGCAACAGTCTGTTAACTCTGCTGACTCATGTTTTACAGTGCAACAGTCTGGTAACTCTGCTGACTCATGTTTTACAGTGCAACAGTCTGGTAACTCTGCTGACTCATGTTTTACAGTGCAACAGTCTGTTAACTCTGCTGACTCATGTTTTACAGTGCAACAGTCTGTTAAATCTGCTGACTCATGTTTTACAGTGCAACAGTCTGTTAACTCTGCTGACTCATGTTTTACAGTGCAACAGTCTGTTAAATCTGCTGACTCATGTTTTACAGTGCAGCTGTCTGTTAAATCTGCTGACTCATGTTTTACAGTGCAACAGTCTGTTAACTCTGCTGACTCATGTTTTACAGTGCAGCTGTCTGTTAAATCTGCTGACTCATGTTTTACAGTGCAACAGTCTGTTAACTCTGCTGACTCATGTTTTACAGTGCAACAGTCTGTTAACTCTGCTGACTCATGTTTTACAGTGCAACAGTCTGTTAAATCTGCTGACTCATGTTTTACAGTGCAGCTGTCTGTTAAATCTGCTGACTCATGTTTTACAGTGCAACAGTCTGTTAAATCTGCTGACTCATGTTTTACAGTGCAGCTGTCTGTTAAATCTGCTGACTTAGAGACCGTAGGTACCACGAGCTGGTCTGATAACTGAAGGCTCTCCCTGTTGTAGTAAAAAGACATTTCCAGGTTTTAATCAGTCACAAACATTAACATCATACATAACATTACTTTGTAAATAACTTCAATCTGAAACAGACTGTGGGTGTGTGTGTGTGTGTGTGTGTATAAGTGTGTGTGTGGGTGTGTGTGTGTTAGGGGGGGTTTGTGTGTGTGTGCATGTCTGTGTGTGATAAATTTACCCCACACATGTTGAGGTCAGCAGGAGTTCATCAGTGTGTGTTAGTGAGTCTTACACACAAACCTGAGGGGAGAGCAGATAAAAGACAGTGTGACACACACACACACACACACACACACACACACACACACACACACACACACACACACACACACACACACACAGAGATAGAGAGAGAGGGAGGCTCAGAGGCAGAAAGGAGGGTGAAATCAGGGTTTGAAACACTTTCTCTCTGCCAAAGAGGAATTCAAACAGATTTTTCCAGCCCCCTCCATACATACAGGTGATACCTCCCATCTCGATGTTTCCTGTTTGTCTTTGTTTTTCTCTGGGGGGGGGGGGGGTGGGGGGTGTTGTCTCTAGTTACCCCCGGTGAGACAGCAGCATGTCTGAGCACGTAATAAAAACACCCAAACACACACATCCCTTTGTTTCCCTCCTGGGTAAGGACTGAGGATTAAGTTTGTCCCTCTGGGGCCCCCGTCTCCTGGAGATCATTCCTCTACATCTGAAACTTAGTCCGAGAGAAAGGTCACTGTGTGTGTGTGTGTGTGTGTGTGTGTGTGTGTGTGTGTGTGTGTGTGTGTGTGTGTGTGTGTGTGTGTGTGTGTACGTTTGCGTGTGAGTGTGTGTGTGTGTGTGTGTGTGTGTGTGTGTGTGTGTGTGTGTGTGTGTGTACGTTTGCGTGTGTGTGTGTGTGTGTGTGTGTGTGTGTGTGTGTGTGTGTGTGTGTGTGTGTGTACGTTTGCGTGTGAGTGTGTGTGTGTGTGTGTGTGTGTACGTTTACGTGTGTGTGTGTGTGTGTGTGTGTGTGTGTGTGTGTGTGTACGTTTGCGTGTGAGTGTGTGTGTGTGTGTGTGTGTGTGTGTGTGTGTGTGTGTGTGTGTGTGTTAGTATGTATGTGTGTCTGAATCAGATGATTTAAACTGTGTCTGTGTCAGAGGTGTTATCAGGCCCGAAGGTAAAGGTAGAGAAACCTGGCCTGTTGTCATGGAGACGACATTCAGCTGTGACTGTAAATCAACAGGTCTGAGCCCGGAGCAAGATCAGGTCCAACACACACACACACACACACACACACACACACACACACACACACACACACACACACACACACACACACACACACTCACACACACACTCACACACACACACACACACTCACACACACACACACACACACACACACACACACACACACACACACTCACTCACTCACACAAACATAAACTTAAACTCAGCTGATCCCCCGAGCCAAGTGGAACATTTAAGAAAAGGAGCAGCTCGCGTAACTATGGCAACAACACGAGTGTCTTTATAACCTCTCATGAAGACATACCACACAGCCGGCTGATAACGACCACCGTCATCAATGTTTGTTTTTCTTCTGAAGTCACGTTTTATCACGTGAGATTCTGTGAGATCTCGTGTCTGTTCAGAAGATTATGAAGTAAAAACTCTGTCCTCATGTCTGAGGTCATCTCGTCTTAAAGAGACACTCACCTCAGCAGCAGCAGGACGCCCCCCCCCCCCGCTGACCCCCCGCTGTGGGCCTCTGCGCCTGTTCAGGAGTTCTGTGAGTGTCTGAAACGTTTCTCCTCCATCTTCCTCTTTCAGCCTCCAAAGGTCGTCACTCTCTCTCCTCTAACTGTGGACGGTCGAGGCACCATGGCGACCATCACCAAGTCGGTCCTGCAGGTCGAAGACCCTGACAACGCGGCAGACGTCCTGATCATGGTCCTGGACCCGCCCCGCCACGGCTGGCTGACCCGTCTCCATGGTGACCGGCCGCTGAGCAGGTTCAAGCTGGAGGATCTAAGCCGGGAACAGATCCAGTACCAACACGACGGGACGGAGGAGGAGCGGGACTGGGCGGAGCTACAGGTCAATGACGGACACACCTACAGGAACATCCTGCTGCAGATACACGTCAATCATAAGGTAGGCGGGGTTTAACGTAACGACCTCTGATAAGCAAGTCAATCACAAAGTGGGCGGGGTTTAACATAACGACCTCTGATCAGCAAGTCAATCACAAAGTGGGCGGGGTTTAACATAACGACCTCTGATCAGCAAGTCAATCACAAAGTGGGCGGGGTTTAACGTAACAACCTCTGATCAGCAGGTCAATCACAAAGTGGGCGGGGTTAAACGTAACGACCTCTGATCAGCAAGTCAATCACAAAGTGGGCGGGGTTTAACGTAACGACCTCTGATCAGCAAGTCAATCACAAAGTGGGCGGGGTTTAACGTAACGACCTCTGATCAGCAAGTCAATCACAAAGTGGGCGGGGTTTAACATAACAACCTCTGATCAGCAGGTCAATCACAAAGTGGGCGGGGTTAAACGTAACGACCTCTGATCAGCAAGTCAATCACAAAGTGGGCGGGGTTTAACGTAACGACCTCTGATCAGCAAGTCAATCACAAAGTGGGCGGGGTTTAACGTAACGACCTCTGATCAGCAGCTGGAGGTCCTGCTTTGTTTGTTTTTTTGTTTGTTAGCATCCAGCTAGTTTACCCCAGGCTCCTCTCATGTGCTTCTCCCTGACTATAAATCAATAACACACACACACACACACACACACACACACACACACACACACACACACACACACACACACACACACACACACACACACACACACACACACACACACACACACACACACACACACACACTCACTCACTCACTCACTCATGTATCCATTTCCTGTAGGCGTCCTGATGCTGCAGTCTGTGGTGCATTAAAGAGAGAGAGGGAGAGAGAGGGATTTATGTCCCAGCAGTGTGTGTGCGCTCTGTTCCTCTCTTTACCTGAGGATTTACCTGCACAGGTGTGTCACTCCAGCCCAGAGAGACAAAACACAGCTGTTTATAATCCGAGTGTTTCAGTCTGAATCAGGAACGTCAGCTGTGATGATTCTCAGGTTCATTAAAACAAACTGATCTCCTCTCTGCTGTCTGTGTTTATATTCAATCACACAGCTAACAGAGCTAACAGAGCTAACAGCTAACAGAGCTACCTGTGTGGACCAGGTGAGACTGTTGATCTGAGACCGAAACAGTCAGAGGGAGTCGTTCCTCTCCTGAACAACAGAGGAGGAATCATTATCAGTCAGAGGACGTCTTTAGATTTTACATCCTTCAGGTTCCTCTTTATTCTGCACCCTCAGCTGTTTGTTCAGGGTCCTTTGTGAGACTTTGATAATCTCCAGGATGAAGTGTTCGCAGCCTGTCCTGCTGAGTGATGAGATTCTACTGCAGAGTGAGAATCACTGAGACACCTAGAGGTCAGACAGGACACACACGCTGCTTATTATCTGATAACACACACACACACACACACACACACACACACGCATTAAGGCTGTGTACACAACAAGCAGCAACCTCCGGTGTTGAAGCTGATGCTGAAGTGTAAAATCCTGCAGTTCCTGGAGTGTCCACTAGAGGCTGGCTGCAGAAGCACAGGAAGTCACATACACACCCATTCTAAAAAGTCTGTTTTTACAGCAGAGATGAACATGTTTACAGCCTGGTTCAAAAAACCAAACAGGTGTGATTAGCTCATGTCTCCATGGACACACACTGTATTCATTTTTTTGATGACTCATCCAAGAAAAGAAAATGTTTGGTTTCATTGTGTTGTGCGTCTGAGGATGTGACGGGTTGTGTTACCGAGTCATGACCTCATCTCACGAGCTGACATATATATGTATTCATTTGTATCTCAGGTGTCTGACTCTCCTCACATGCTCTCGCTGCCGATGACCTGGGTGCGAGAAGGCGGGATGGTTCGTCTGGATAAGAAATACCTGCAGAGCGACATCAGAGGCGTGAGCTCTGAGACCATCGTCTACAGCGTCCAATCATCAGAGGGGACGCCTAAACATGGTAAAAACTACACTTACATTCACACCTCACAGATGGATGAGAAGAGTGAGTTTAGCTGCACTTTGGTCACCATGGTAACAACTTGTCCGTCACAGGTATTTGGTATTTCTTGTTGTATGAAAAGGTTTCATGACTCCGCCCTCTCTTCCTCTCTCCAGGTGAGGTGGTGTTGATGTCCATGCCGGCTGACGGCCCACCTGAAGGATGGCGTCCGTCTCTGACAGGTGATGGAGGTTTCACGGCGACGAGTTCTTTCACTCAGCAGGACGTGAACGACGGCTCGGTGTGGTACAGACACCTCGGACCCGGGACCGACAGAGACTCCTTCATGTTCCAGGTGAGAGTTGAGACGCTACCTGTCTTTACAC
>NC_089196.1:35563231-35565731 GCF_963930695.1 Labrus bergylta
GTACACACTTAGACACACACCTGTACACACTTAGACACACACACCTGTACACACACATATACACACCTGTTCACACTTAGACACACACCTGTACACACACACCTGGACACACTTAGAAATACACATAAACACACACCTGTACATACATACACACACACTTGAACACACACACACACACACCTGTACACACACCTGTACACACGCATTCACACACACCTGTACACACTTAGACACACCGGTACCACCGTCACCGACAGGAAGTGACCAACGTGTATTTATTTTGAAAATCTGATTTAATTATGTGAACCTGAAACTGTGTGGAACCAGACCTCACAACAACACCACTCTTCATTCTGCTCCTGTTCAGGTGGAGGTCGGAGGCCGAGTGCAGCTCTCCACCAATCACATCACGGTGTCTGACCTGGACACGCCCAGGAAGGACCTGCTGGTGTGGCTGGTCAGTCCTCCGAAGTACGGCTTCATCGAGAACACGAGGCGAGGTGAGCAGAGCACGCACTCTGTGTGTGTGTGTGTGTGCGTGCGTGCGTGCGTGCGTGCGTGCGTGCGTGCGTGCGTGCGTGCGTGCGTGCGTGTGTGTGTGTGTGTGAGATCGTCACTGTTAGCCTAACCCGTGAGGTCGTCACTGTTAGCCTAACCCGTGAGGTCGTCACTGTTAGCCTAACCCGTGAGGTCGTCACTGTTAGCCTAACCCGTGAGGTCGTCACTGTTAGCCTAACCCGTGAGGTCGCAGAGATGACTGACCTTCAGAAGTTCTGTGAAAAATAAAAGCATCATTTAAAGAAGGATAAAGCTCTTTGTCCTCCCGTCCAGCAGGGGGCTCTGTGGGCGGCTCGCGGGTCGTCACCCCTGACGTCCCGTTCTCCATGGACGACCTGACGTCTGACCACATCTTCTACGTTCAGGACGGTAAAGCTCGGGTCCAACAGGACGCGTTCAGCTTCTACATCAGTGACGGACACAGTCAGACCGAGGCCTTCAGCGTGGAGGTGGACATCCAGGTGAGTGATGTCACACACTGTTAGGTAACGTCCAGGTGAGTGATGTCACACACTGTTAGTTTACATCCAGGTGAGTGATGTCACACACTGTTAGGTTACATCCAGGTGAGTGATGTCACACACTGTTAGGTTACATCCAGGTGAGTGATGTCACACACTGGTGAGTGATGTCACACACTGTTAGGTAACATCCAGGTGAGTGATGTCACACACTGTTAGGTAACATCCAGGTGAGTGATGTCACACACTGTTAGGTAACATCCAGGTGAGTGATGTCACACACTGGTGAGTGATGTCACACACTGTTAGGTAACGTCCAGGTGAGTGATGTCACACACTGGTGAGTGATGTCACACACTGTTAGGTAACGTCCAGGTGAGTGATGTCACACACTGTTAGTTTACATCCAGGTGAGTGATGTCACACACTGTTAGGTAACATCCAGGTGAGTGATGTCACACACTGGTGAGTGATGTCACACACTGTTAGGTAACATCCAGGTGAGTGATGTCACACACTGGTGAGTGATGTCACACACTGTTAGGTAACATCCAGGTGAGTGATGTCACACACTGTTAAGTAACATCCAGGTGAGTGATGTCACACACTGTTAGGTTACATCCAGGTGAATGATGTCACACACTGTTAGGTTACATCCAGGTGAGTGATGTCACACACTGTTAGGTAACATCCAGGTGAATGATGTCACACACTGTTAGGTTACATCCAGGTGAGTGATGTCACAAACTGTTAGGTAACGTCCAGGTGAGTGATGTCACACACTGGTGAGTGATGTCACACACTGTTAGGTTACATCCAGGTGAGTGATGTCACACGCTGTTAGTTTACATCCAGGTGAGTGATGTCACACACTGTTAGTTTACATCCAGGTGAGTGATGTCACACACTGGTGAGTGATGTCACACACTGTTAGTTTACATCCAGGTGAGTGATGTCACACACTGGTGAGTGATGTCACACACTGTTAGTTTACATCCAGGTGAGTGATGTCACACACTGTTAGGTAACGTCCAGGTGAGTGATGTCACACACTGGTGAGTGATGTCACACACTGTTAGGTAACATCCAGGTGAGTGATGTCACACACTGTTAGGTAACATCCAGGTGAGTGATGTCACACACTGGTGAATGATGTCACACACTGTTAGGTTACATCCAGGTGAGTGATGTCACAAACTGTTAGGTAACGTCCAGGTGAGTGATGTCACACACTGGTGAGTGATGTCACACACTGTTAGGTTACATCCAGGTGAGTGATGTCACACACTGTTAGTTTACATCCAGGTGAGTGATGTCACACACTGTTAGGTTACATCCAGGTGAGTGATGTCACAAACTGTTAGGTAACGTCCAGGTGAGTGATGTCACACACTGGTGAATGATGTCACACACTGTTAGGTTACATCCAGGTGAGTGATGTCACAAACTGTTAGGTAACGTCCAGGTGAGTGATGTCACAC
>NC_089196.1:35570731-35574979 GCF_963930695.1 Labrus bergylta
GGATCTTTTCAGGCTCTTCGTCTAAGATCACTGATCAGAACCTGAAGGGCACCGACCTGGACTCTGACAGTCTGAAGCTCAGGTACGTCCTCATCAAAGACCTGCAGGCGGGAAAACTTCACCTGAGCCGGGGGGGACAGGTGGAGCGAGTGTCAGTGAAAGGACCGACTCAGACCTTCACTCAGGATGACATCAACAGAGGTAAACATTTGTGTTTTAATTTAGTTTGTGGTCCTCTTTAGTCTTTTCTCATTTATTAAACAGTGCTAATGTTGGGCTTTGTGATGGACTGAATCTAAAACTACATTTCCCATGATCCCCCTCAAGTGTCTTCTTCACTCAGAGGATGTGTTAGTTTAACCCCTTTGTTCTGCTCTCTGCAGGTCTGCTTCAGTTCAGTCACGAGAAAGGAGAGAGAGGAGGAAGTCTGTCCTTCAAATTCAACCTGATCGACCCCGAGGAAACAAGCTCATCGACCAATCATTCTTCATCAGCGTGCTCGGTACGTCTACGCCCACTCTCTCACCTGCAGCAGGTGATATACACTGATCTCTCTCTGAGCTCCGTCAGTATGAGAGTGCAGCTCCACATAAACACTAAAGAAGATCATCAGAGCTCTTTGAGACTCAGAGCCGGAGCAGAGAGAGGGAGAACATGAGGAACGAGTTATGGAGATATTAGAGACTGGAATCATTGTGAGTGAATCAGAGCTTCAGAGTCTTTATCTGTTGTGTGTTTTTATCTCTTTATGAACATCCGCTCTCTCACAGGCAGCTTCACATGAAGAATACAAACACAAAGCTACTTTGATATTGATATAAGCTGTGACCTCTGACCTCTGAACTACAAACATCTGTTACAGTCTGTCACTCTGAATGATTGCATGCTGTGCAGGGGATTGTGGGTAAGAAAAGACTTAATCAGGCTGGTGTTCAGGATGTGGTGGAACGGCGTGCTGTGGCGTACAGGCTTGAAGATGTTTTGGGACAAAGTTGATGTTTTTTTCTGGCATACCAAACGGTCTGTGAGGATGAGAGCTGGAACCGAGCCGGTCGTGTGGGGGAGCGTTCCTGATCTGGCACATTAACAGTGAAGCAGGAGAGCGAGAGAGAGCGAGAGAGAGAGAGAGAGAGAGAGAGAGAGAGAGAGAGAGAGAGAGAGAGAGAGAGAGAGAGAGAGAGAGAGAGAGAGAGAGAGAGAGAGAGAGAGAGAGAGAGAGAGAGAGAGAGAGAGAGAGAGAGAGAGAGAGAGAGAGAGAGAGAGAGAGAGAGAGAGACAAAGATTAAAGAAGCTCTGAGAGAGTCCAAGGCAAAGTTTCTGTTGCTCTAGATAAAAAAAGACAAATGTGGTTTTAGACGACGGATAAGAAAGAAGGACATGAATAAATAAAGACGAACAGAGAGAACCACAAAGAAGCTCTTTGTACCCAGAGAGAGCTCGTCTCCTGAGCCTACCTCCCACTGTCTCCTCATCTCCTCAGAGGACCACTCCCTCCCTCTGTTGCCTTGTCTCCCTCCCTCTGTCTCCTTAATTGTTTCCTTGTCTCCTCAGAGGACCATTTCCTCCCTCTGTCTCCTTGTGTCCTTGTCTCTTCAGAAGACCACCTCCCTCTCTCTGTGTCCTTGTGTCCTCAGAGGGCCGCCTCACCCCCATCTGTCTCCTTGTCTTCATCCCTCTGTCTCACTGTCTCCTTACCTTGTCTCCTTGTCTCCTCAGACGGCCGCCTCCCCCATCTGTCTCCTTGTGTCCTTTCCTCTTCAGAAGACCACCTCCCTCTCTCTGTGTCCTTGTGTCCTCAGAGGGCCGCCTCACCCCCATCTGTCTCCTTGTCTTCATCCCTCTGTCTCACTGTCTCCTTACCTTTTCTCCTTGTCTCCTCATGGCCGCCTCCCCCATCTGTCTCCCTGTCTCACTCTCTCCTAACCTTGTCTCCTCAGAGGACTGCCTCCCCACATCTGTCTCCTTGTCTCTCTCCCTCTGTCTCACTCTCTCCTAACCTTGTCTCCTCAGAGGACTGCCTCCCCACATCTGTCTCCTTGTCTCCCTCCCTCTGTCTCACTCTCTCCTAACCTTGTCTCCTCATGGCCGCCTCCCCCCATCTGTCTCCTTGTCTCCCTCCCTCTGTCTCACTCTCTCCTAACCTTGTCTCCTCAGAGGACTGCCTCCCCACATCTGTCTCCCTGTTTCCCTCCCTCTGTCTCACTCTCTCCTAACCTTGTCTCCTCAGAGGACCGCCTCCCCACATCTGTCTCCTTGTCTCCCTCCCTCTGTCTCACTCTCTCCTAACCTTGTCTCCTCAGAGGACCGCCTCCCCCCATCTGTCTCCTTGTCTCCCTCCCTCTGTCTCACTCTCTCCTAACCTTGTCTCCTCAGAGGACTGCCTCCCTCTCTCTGTCTCCTTGTGTCCTTACAGGGCCGCCTCACCCCCATCTGTCTCCTTGTCTTCATCCCTCTTTCTCACTGTCTCCTTACCTTTTCTCCTTGTCTCCTCATGGCCGCCTCCCCCCATCTGTCTCCTTGTCTCCCTCCCTCTGTCTCACTCTCTCCTAACCTTGTCTCCTCATGGCCGCCTCCCCCCATCTGTCTCCTTGTCTCCCTCCCTCTGTCTCACTCTCTCCTAACCTTGTCTCCTCAGAGGACCGCCTCCCCACATCTGTCTCCTTGTCTCCCTCCCTCTGTCTCACTCTCTCCTAACCTTGTCTCCTCAGAGGACTGCCTCCCCACATCTGTCTCCTTGTCTCTCTCCCTCTGTCTCACTCTCTCCTAACCTTGTCTCCTCAGAGGACTGCCTCCCCACATCTGTCTCCTTGTCTCCCTCCCTCTGCCTCACTCTCTCCTAACCTTGTCTCCTCAGAGGACCGCCTCCCCACATCTGTCTCCTTGTCTCCCTCCCTCTGCCTCACTCTCTCCTAACCTTGTCTCCTCAGAGGACCGCCTCCCGCCCTCGGTGGAGGTGAATAAAGGACTTGTGCTGGACGAGAACACGGTGAAGAAGCTGACCACGCTGCAGCTGTCTGCGAGCGACCAGGACAGCGAGCCGAGCGAGCTTGTTTATCGAATCACTAAACAGACGAGTCTGGGTCACTTGGAGCACGCCACTAACCCAGGTATGACATGCGTCCCTGTGTATGGACATTTTAACATAGAGCTCTATGGGGACTGACTCACTGCAGGAGACAGACTCTAGTGGACTCTGAGACTCACACACATTAATGTGTTTTTAAACACTGAGCACTTTAAACTGTGCCCAGAGATAGGGTGAGGCTTCGGGAAGACAGAGATTTTATTTGAATAATAATAGAATTAAATGTGAACATATTGAGGCCTGCTGCAGACTCACAGAGACGATTCTGTGTTTCTGTGTCACTGAACAATCCTCCACAGCTGAATAGACGCCTCACATCACTGAGCACACTCAATGCATACTAATTAGCTGCATGCTAACGCTGTGAGATCTTCAAGCATCAGTTCACTTCAGAGCCGATCATTACCGCTGACCCCATGACCCCATGAGCCAGCTGGTTCTCCACACAGGAAGTGACGCAGCACACAGAGACAGCCCAGGTCTGACCCCCCACAGAAGACAGAGGACATCATGTCATTCACTGTTAAACAGACAGAGTCCTTCACACAAAAAGCAGTGTGTGTCTGTGTGTGTGTGTGTGTGTGTGTGTGTGTGTGTGTGTGTGTGTGTGTGTGTGTGTGTGTGTGTGTGTGTGTGTGTGTGTGTGTGTGTGTGTGTGTGTGTGTGTAGGTGTGTGTGTGTGTGTGTGTGTGTTTGTGTAGGTGTGTGTGTGTGTGTGTGTGTGTGTGTGTGTGTGTGTGTGTGTGTGTGTGTGTGTGTGTTTGTGTAGGTGTGTGTGTGTGTGTGTGTGTAGGTGTGTGTGTGGTGTGTGTGTGTGTGTGTGTGTGTGTGTGTTTGTGTAGGTGTGTGTGTGTGTGTGTGTGTGTGTGTGTGTTTGTGTAGGTGTGTGTGTTCTTTTATTTCTGATTGTTCTAATCAGAGTTGATGATTTTTCGTGACGACTTCTCGTTAAACCACTTTTCACTTTCAGTCTCTTCAAATGATCAGATCATTAAAAACCTCCTCTTCCTCCTCCTCTTCCTCCTCTTCCTCCTCCTCTTCCTCCTCTTCCTCCTCCTCTTCCTCCTCCTCCTCTTCCTCTTCTTCCTCCTCCTCCTCTTCTTCCTCCTCCTCTTCCTCCTCTTCCTCCTCCTCTTCCTCCTCCTCCTCTTCTTCCTCCTCCT
>NC_089196.1:35577679-35582679 GCF_963930695.1 Labrus bergylta
CACACCTGTCACACACAGGTACACACCTGTCACACACAGGTACACACCTGTCACACACCCAACTGTAGGCAGTGGTCATGCCCCGCCTCCTCATGTGGTGGTGGTCATGCCCCGCCTCCTCATGTGGTGGTGGTCATGCCCCGCCTCCTCATGTGGTGGTGGTCATGCCCCGCCTCCTCGTGGTGGTCTGGCGTGAGTGGGTCCGTCAGAGACGTGTTGAGGCGTGTTGATCCTGCAGGCGGAGGATCAGACGCTTTGATGTTCAGCATGTAAACATGTTTTAATGATGATGAAACTCGCCGTCCCCCTGAGAGCAGATTAACCGCCGCCGACTGTCATCGTTTACTCTGACTGCTCGTCTTCTTCTCTTCATATAAACACGTTTGAGCCTCGTTACATCAGACGTCAGAACGTCTCCTCCTCAGACTGCAGAACGCTTCCTGTTTTCTTCGTCTGAAGGAGACGGCGGCGATGAAAGCGAGGAAGAACCCGGAGGCTCAGATTACAGAGTCATGAATTCACAGGAGGAAAATATCCAACACACAAAGTGTAACTGAGCTCGCTGCAGGAAGGACACAGAGTGCTGCAGGCTACAGATCAGAGCTGACGTCTGATTGGTCCAAACTGCTCAGACCGAGACACCTGAGGAGCATGTCCTCCGGTGGTCATGTATTAAATTAACCCTCAGGCATCAGTTTAATTTACGACCCTCTGAAGTCACTAAGGACAAAAATGTCCACTTCCAAAAAACTGCTATAAAAATAGAACAAAACTATCAAATATTGATGAATTATCAGGAATTTAACCCTTTAAATGCCAGTTTGATTACATGATTCTGGCATTTAAAGGGTTAAATTACTGATAATTATTCAATGTTTGGTAGTTTTGAGCAGGGCTGGAGTTGTTTAAGAGATTTATGCAACAAAAAAAAAGTAGAAAAAAAAATTAATCTGTTTTCTTTTTATAGCAGTTTTTAGGAAGTGGACATTTAGTGACTTCAGAGGGTAGTAAACATGTTTCAAAGTGTTCTAATGATCTATTAAAAGAAATAAAATGTGCATTCCAAAATGTGGCAAGAGAGAGACTTTCAAATGTGTGCCACATGCACTAACAGACAAAATGATGACCAGATGAAGAGGAAACATTTGCCCAAATAGACAAAAATGTCCATAATGATGCAACAGGGTTAAAAACAGACTGACAGCAGACGGCTTCATGTTCCCTGTTTAACCCTTTCTCTCCCGCTCTCTCCCAGCTGACATTAACCTGGGTCTGATCCGCTACGTGCTGCACCAGGAGAGCGTCCAGGAGACCGTGGACCACTTCAAGTTCCTGGTCAAAGACAGCAAACCCAACATGGTCAGCGACAACGTCTTCCACATCCAGTGGTCTCTGATCAGCTTCACACACAAAAGGTGAGAGAGCGTCAGCACGCACGGCGACGGCGCGTGGTTGAATTGTGAAAATAAACAATGTGCTGCCCTCCTCTCATTGGTCCTCAGCTACAACGTGAGTGAGAAGGCGGGCACAGTGGCAGTGACGGTGAAGCGAACGGGGAACCTGAATCAGTACGCCATCGTGCTGTGTCGCACCGAGCAGAGCAGCGCCACCTCCAGCAGCAGCGTGGGATCACGGCCGGGGCAGCAGGACTACGTGGAGTACGCCGGACAGGTAAGGGTTAACTTACCTGTGACACGACTTCAGAGGGTTTTTTATCCTCCTCTGATGTCAGAAATAATCAGCTGACGGGAAAATGTGTTTTTAATAATCAAAGATTTAAAAGAGAATAAACAGGAAATCAAAGAGACGAAGAATCAGGACGAGAGGTTTCTACTTCCTGTCCGGAATCCTTCTCGTCTGACCGTAGATTTCTATCCCATAATAACCCAGCTCGCCCTGCTCCCGTCGCTCCCCAGGTGCAGTTTGACGAGCGCGAGGACACCAAGGTGTGCACCATCATTATCAACGACGATAAGGTGTTTGAGGGCGCCGAGAGCTTCCAGGTGGAGCTGAGCATGCCCGTGTACGCGCTGCTGGGAGGAAACACGCGCGCCGTGGTCAACATCAACGACACGGAGGACGAGCCCACGCTGCAGTTTGACAAGAAGACGTACCACGTCAACGAGAGCACGGGCTTCATCCACGCACCCATACACAGGAAAGGTAGAGACACCCGAGACACGCAAACAGAAAGTGACACGTCACCTTTACTCTGCTGCTGAACTTTTCTTTAAAGGAGCGATATGTAACTCTGACCCCTAGTGTTTAAAATGGGTACTGCAGTCTAAATTCTAAACATTGTAGAGAGCTGTCTCCCCCCCCCCCCCCTCTCTAGAGTCCATGCTCACACAGGTCACCATGTGGTGGACTCTGAAGCTTCAGTGTTTATCCAGCTCTGCATGGGTCTGTAAACCTTTCTGTGTTCTAACCTCTCTCCATTTTTCAAAAGCATCTCCAATATTGATCCTAGTTTGAGCACGTTTCTGCTCGTGGAGCTTATTAGAAACATGCAGAGGCTTTTTAGGTCGGGTACAATCACTTCTATCTGAACCACTTCTCTTGACCGCTTCCATCACTGCAACACCTGTTGACCTGATAACTGCTCTCATATCTGACAAACCGAGGGGCGTCCAAAACAGCCGTGTGGGGGCGTGTCTTAAAAGCGCCTACCTTCTCTGGTCCAAACAAATCCAGAGCATTCAGGAGCAGAATCTAAAGTTAGAAGGAGGACATACTGGCTGCTGCATTGTTGTCAGAGAAGCCAGCACTTCAACATGTTTCCTTAATGATCAGATAGTAAGATACCTTTATCATCTCACTCTCTACACAGCTCACTGATTGATCCTTTAATGTTGTTTTAGATCCTTGCACAGCTTTAATTTAGAGGGTTTTCATGTTCCTTCTTCCTTATTTCATTCTCTTCTTGTCTCCTCAACTCCTTGTCTTCTCCCTCCTTGTCTCCTTGTCTCCTCATCTCCTTGTCTTCTCCCTCCTTGTCTCCTCATCTCCTTGTCTCCTCGTCTCCTTGTCTCCTTGTCTCCTTGTCTCCTCGTCTCCTTGTCTCCTCCCTTCCTGTCTCCTCATCTCCTTGTCTCCTTGTCTCCTCCCTCCTTGTCTCCTCGTCTCCTTGTCTCCTCCCTCCTTGTCTTCTCCCTTCCTGTCTCCTCATCTCCTTGTCTCCTTGTCTCCTCCCTCCTTGTCTTCTCCCTTCCTGTCTCCTCATCTCCTTGTCTCCTTGTCTCCTCCCTCCTTGTCACCTTGTCTCCTTGTCTCCTCATCTCCTTGTCTCCTTGTCTCCTCATCTCCTTGTCTCCTCCCTCCTTGTCTCCTTGTCTCCTCTTCTCCTTGTCTCCTCATCTCCTTGTCTTCTCTTCTCCTTGTCTACTCATCTCCTTGTCTCCTCATCTCCTTGTCTACTCATCTCCTTGTCTCCTCATCTCCTTGTCTCCTTGTCTCCTTGTCTCCTCCCTCCTCGTCTCCTCGTCTCCCTCGTCTCCTCTCAGGTGACTCGTCCAGCACCGTGTCGGCTCTCTGTTACACGGTGGGGGGGTCAGCTCAGGGCAGCAGCCTCTCCGCTCTGGAGTCTGGCTCGGACTTTAAGAGCCGCGGGATGACCTCCGATAACCGCGTCATCTTCGGCCCCGGCGTCAGCATGACCACCTGTGACGTCAGACTCGTAGACGACAGCGAGTACGAGCTGTCCGAGGAGTTCCAGCTGGTGCTGTCTGACGCCTCCGACAACGCCCGCATGGGAAACGTCACGGTCGCCAAGGTGGTCATCGACGGACCGAATGACGCATCCACGGTGACCTTGGGGAACGCCACCTTTACGTTCAGTGAAGACGCAGGTAAACAACGATGAAGTTATCCCAAAACAACTTTTGAGCGTTTTCCTTGAAGCAGCAGAAGAAGAAGAATCTCTCTCGCTCTCTTTTGTTAGGATTTAATGACGTCCTCTGGGAAAATAGGCCACACACACACACACACACACACACACACACACACACACACACACACACACACACACACACACACACACACAGACACACACACACACACACACACATACACATACAGACACACACACACACACACACACACACACACACACACACACACACACACACACACACACATACACATACAGACACACACACACACACACACACACACACACATACATACATACACACACATATACACACATACACACACATACACACACACACACACATACACACACACATACACACATACTCACAGACACACATACACATCAGGACACACACACACACACACACACACATACACATACAGACACACATACACACACATACACTCACATACAAACACACACACACATACACACACACACACATACACATACAGACACACATACACATCAGGACACACACACACATACACATACAGACACACATACACACACACACATACACACACATTCACATACAGACACACATACAGACACACAGACACACACACACACACATACAGACACACACACACACACACACACACATACAGACACACACACAGACAGATACACACACAGACACACACAGACACACACATACACACACAGACGCACACACAGACACACACAGACACACACACACGGACACACACACACACACACACACACACACACACACACACACACACACACACACACACACACACACACACACACACACACACACACACACACACACACACACACCAACATGACCAACATGAGCAGGTGTTGTCGAGGTGATTTTACTCTAAACGATGCTTCTTGTTATATCTCAGGTACCATAGAGATCCCCGTGTTGCGCCACGGCAGCGATCTGACCTCTGTGACCTCTGTGTGGTGTGCCACCCGACCGTCCGACCCCCCCTCCGCCAACCCGGGGGTCGACTACATCCCGAGCTCCAAGAAGGTCGAGTTCAAACCGGGGAGGACGGAGGAGGTAAAAAACACTTTTAACGAGTTTTAA
>NC_089196.1:35592679-35655179 GCF_963930695.1 Labrus bergylta
CGCGTTAGCCGCTGACTCAGGAACCACAAACGGTCATCTTCATCTTGTTTATTTCACCCGTTTGATATGAACGCCGTCTGTAGATGGTCGCTCACTCACTGCTGATCGTCTCTGCTGCGTTCAGTCATTTCACTGTTTTAGTCTCCACTGTGGAGTGTTAGCCTGAGAGGAGGAGCTCCTGTTCTCTGAAGCCTCTTTCACACATCACTCATGACGCCTTCTGGATCATCGGGACAATCAGGCCCGGATACATTCAGGGTTTCATCGTTTGTGCTCGCAGCTCAGAATAATCCATTCACTGAACCCTCGTCACCGTTCAGCACGTTGCAGGAGGAGGACTGTTCAGTAAATATTAACATGTATAAAGATCCTGGACACATCTGAGGCGAGCAGTATGCAGAGTATAAAGCTGAAACATTGGACATGCAGCCGGATCATGAGTGCACGTGTGAAAGAGGCGGAGCTTCTCCTGTGGAGCGACGTCTTCACGGGGCTGCAGCTGCTTCTGAGAGCTGTGAGCGTTAAACACACGCACACGGCGAGCTGCTGACGTCCAAGGAGGAAAGAGGACAGAGTGAAATATACGGCGGCAGAGAGTGGCGATCAAAGCCTGCAGGGGGCGCTCAGAGCAACAGGCTGCAGGGAGGTGGATCGTCCCTCTCAGCCACCGTAGACATATGAACAAACATGAACGATACCTATCAAAGTGCGATTATGCCGTAGCTTTAGTCACGCATGAACTTTATTTTTTTCAAACTTTGAAACGTTTTCGTGTCTCGTCAGACGAGACGACAAGGATCAGCTGACAGGAAAACGTGCCGCGCAGTATTCATGGTTTCAGTATCAACAATCAAAGTGTTTCTGTGTCTCAGTGTGATCGTCGATGTCTGAGAGCTTCAGCCTTAACACTCATCATCATCATCACTTTTTAATACGATGTATTTTATAGTTTTATAACGAGTGTCTTCCTGCACAAACACAAAAACTCCTCACTCTTTTTATTAACCCGCTCGCATCTTTTTTTCATTTTTATTTGATATATTCTTCTCTCATGATTTTCTCATTATGTTTTATGTTACCCTCGACTACTGATGTGAACGTTACTGTATGTCTGACACTGGTTACAGAGCACTGAGACGGGTTTTAACGAGTGTGTGTGTGCGTACGTCAAGGAGTGTTGACGTGTCAGATCTGCCTCCTGTATCTTTAAACGTGCCTCAAACATCCAATCAGGAGCTGTGCTTGTTTGGGGGATGATGAAATATTTAACAATATATTTTTGGTGCTATCATTTTATGGAGAATAACCACGATGTTTTGGACATGAAGCAAGTATCTGGTGCCTTTTTTAGTAATAAAAATGGAAACATGAAAATGTTCTGAGTTTGGTGTTTTTATTTTTGTTCTTTAAAGGCTTTATATGTGATTTTTTGATCCAGCAGATGTCGCCCTTGAGCACCAGCATGAAACCAAAACAACTTGCGCTGCATTGTTGTGTTAGCATGCTAATGCTAGCGATCTTTATTCTGCTGGTATCTTCACACTGCATGTAAATTTACCTGAAATGAGCGTGATCTAGAAACACAGTGAAGCAGTGAGTACAGTATGTTATTCTTCTTTTCTCTAGTCCTTCAATTAAACAACTTTTATACGTGAGGGGAGGAGTCAGCTGGCCGTCCCGGCGATGTAAACAAAGTGAAGATAGGACTCTGAAAACATCACAGACAGTGGGACTCGGGTGTTACACCCATTGTAGACAGTCATGACTCACAGAGTTATTTTCAGAGGATATACTTGATTTCTACATTTAAGTGTGAAAAACCGCATATAAAGCCTTTAAAGAGCTGCGGTGAATGTGAGAGGACTGTTGTTTCTAGTGACACTGGTGGACGTTTGGTGAACTGCAGGGAATATCAGGTGCATCTGCAACAACAGGATGTGTCAAAATAAATAAGTTAGTACTCGATCAAACGAGCAAAGTTAAATATGAACTCGGTAAGAAGTCTGTGCAGGTTCTCCGACATCCAGGTCATGGTGAATTAACTTCATCCAAAGGCAGCTGGACCTGGTTGAAGATATGGACACAGGTGAGACTAAAGAGACAGGTGAGACTAAAGACACAGGTGAGACTAAAGACACAGGTGAGACTTAAGAGACAGGTGAGACTAACGAGACAGGTGAGACTAAAGACACAGGTGAGACTTAAGAGACAGGTGAGACTAACGACACAGGTGAGACTTAAGAGACAGGTGAGACTAAAGACACAGGTGAGACTAAAGACACAGGTGAGACTTAAGAGACAGGTGAGACTAACGAGACAGGTGAGACTAAAGACACAGGTGAGACTAAAGAGACAGGTGAGACTAAAGACACAAGTGAGTCTAAAGAGACAGGTGAGACTAAAGACACAGGTGAGACTAAAGACACAGGTGAGACTTAAGAGACAGGTGAGACTAACGAGACAGGTGAGACTAAAGACACAGGTGAGACTTAAGAGACAGGTGAGACTAACGACACAGGTGAGACTTAAGAGACAGGTGAGACTAAAGACACAGGTGAGACTAAAGACACAGGTGAGACTTAAGAGACAGGTGAGACTAACGAGACAGGTGAGACTAAAGACACAGGTGAGACTAAAGAGACAGGTGAGACTAAAGACACAGGTGAGTCTAAAGAGACAGGTGAGACTAAAGACACAGGTGAGACTTAAGAGACAGGTGAGACTAACGACACAGGTGAGACTAACGACACAGGTGAGACTAAAGACACAGGTGAGAAATCTGAAGAGAAAAACAGACAAGCTCCTCTACAGAATGAATGTATGTATGAAATTTACCAGCTGTGCCTGAAGGCAGCACCTTCTCTGTATAGGCAGAGTGGGCGTGGCCAAAGGACTCTCAGGTAGATTTCCACAGAGCACAGGTGTGGCGGAACAAGTTTCCTGTTCAGACAAAAATCAGGTGAGTTTCAGCTTATCTTCTTCTTCACTCACATTTGTTCAGTTTCTTTGATTCCTGTTCATGTTGTTTTTATTTTCCTTCACTATCAGCTGATTCAACGTTAAATACAAGGGTAGGAGGTTTGTTCAGGTGAAGCAGGTTGATCATGACATCATCATCAGCTGAGTGACACCTCACTTTAACTTAATGTCTTGAAACAGGTCGATAGATTTCCTTATATTGTGACAGTATCTTTATCTCTCCTCTCTGAACCCGTCAGTACTTCTCTCAGATCGTACCTGCCTCGATATCACCTCTCAGTTTTTAAGAAGCAGAAATAAATTATTACAGTCAGCTGATCACGAAGGTAAATAAAGTGATGAGTCATCGAGAGAAACTTTAATGCTTAAATTAACAAATGTTGTTTCATTGTTAATAAAACTTTTCAGACCAACATCACTATCGGTACTTTGTTTTAATCAGGATTAAGGGTTTGTATTTAAAGGTGACATATCCTCCTCCTCTTCTTCAGTGTAAAACAGTCTCAGAGCTCCTCAAAACATGTGTGTGAAGTTTCTTGTTCTAAATCCACTCTGATCCTGTATTTGGTCATGTTTATAAACCACTCTATTTCAGCCCTGCTCAGAACAGACTGTTTCTGTGTCTGTACCTTTAAATATGTAAATGAGCTATGTCTGACCACGCCCCCTCTCTGGAAGTGCTAGGGTGTCTCTGGCTTTCTTGCTCCATGTCCTATTGTTTACGGTGAGAAGGAGAGGGTGGAATTTTGGATTTTGCATCATATGTGACCTTTAAAGCAACAGCATCTAGGATTCAGTTTAAGAGCACTTTGGCGCCCACTGAAGGTCTCTGAGTGAAACTGCAGTGTCATAAAACACACACAGTGCTGTTAGCTCCTCCCCCTTTGTTGACACTGTGCATCTGTTGACGATCAGAGCTTCTGACGTGATCTTTGTCAAAGTCGGTGTTACCGTATTAAGAGTCCATGTGTTGACGGGTGACTTTCAGCAGAATGAGTCTGTGGTTGTCATGGTTACAACAGATTTTTGTTTTTACAGAGGACCCTCCTGTCATCATCATGGCTTCTTTATGGGTGAGTAACGTTTTCTGTGCTGGGTAAAAATCTCTTTATATAAATTATAAACTCATCAATCATGTTCCACCCAGATGAAACTCTGATCAGAACTTTAACCACCCAAACCCAGGCCGTGTTTGTTAAAGATATTAAAGCTTCAAATCATATGACTCGGTAAGAACACGTGTTTTTATTTCATGGTGAGATTTTAAATCAAACATGTCCGCTGTGCAGGACGACCTGGACGACCTGGTGAACAAACCTTCATCCTTCTCTGCTAAAGTAAGTCCTTTAATTAAAGTGGAAGAATGCTGTTGGAATAACAACTAAATAAAGAAAACATGAATAAAGTCGTGTTGTTCTTCAGGACGGTGAGAGAGGAACCATCAAACCCAAAGCTCACTTTGATGCTGGAGACGATGCTGAGGCTCTGAAGAAGGCCATGGAAGGAATTGGTACGCACGCACGCAATTGTGTGTCCTCGTGTCCTCATTTGTCCTGATGTGTCATGATGAATCCTCATTTGTCCTGATATGTCCTCTTGTGTCCTCTTGTGTCCTGATGTGACCTGATACATCCTGAAATGTCCTGATATGTCTTCTTGTGTCCTCTTGTGTCCTCTTGTGTCCTCATGTGTCCTGATACATCCTGAAATGTCCTGATATGTCCTCTTGTGTCCTCTTGTGTCCTCTTGTGTCCTCATGTGTCCTGATACATCCTGAAATGTCCTGATATGTCCTCATGTGTCCTCGTGTCCTGTTGTGTTCCAGGCACCAATGAGAAGACTCTGATCGACATCCTGACCCGCAGGACCAACGCTCAGAGACAGCTCATCAGTGAGGCTTATGAGGCGACCACAGGCACAGTAAGTAATTCATTTATTCATTTTGATATCTCTGCTGTCAGTCACACTCCAGTATTATCTGTATTATCTGATCCTCCCGGGGAAAAAATCTATTAAATTCCAATTCCTGGATAAAGTATCAATCAGAACCAAACTGTACTAGAGGTTCGGAGCATGCTCAGTAGTTCTTTTGACCTGGTGTGTCTGGTTCTGCTCCAGGTTTCTGTAGCTCCACTTCACTAAGCATGGAACAGACTGAATGAAGTAAAAGATGAGTTATGTCTGATCTTAATAATCGCCAATGAACCTGACATTTAAAATGTTTGAAATATATCAAATAATTTAAGTTAACATTGCTAAACGTTTTGTTTATGTGAACCTGGTGTCTTGTGCAAAAAAAAATTTCCTCTTTGTGAGTGAGGTGCCTCTGTGTGGGCGTCGGCCTGAGCTCTTTGTGTATTTGCATGGGTGTGGTGGTGATTTGAATTAAAAAGGGTGTGTGCGTGTGTTCGTGTGTGTCTGTCTGTGTGCGTGTGTGTGTGTGTGTGTGTGAATGTGTGTGTTCCAGGCATTGGTGGACGACCTGAAAGGAGAAACTGGCGGGGACTTTGAGGATCTGTTGGTGGCGCTGGCGACGCCTCCTGCAGTGTACGACTGTCATGAAGTGATGAGAGCCATGAAGGTCAGATGTATTCTTTATTTATTTAATTTAAACTCTGAGGCCTTTAAATTAAATCTTCACACAGAAATGTTTGAGAGAACAAAGATGGATTTAAAAACTGTAACATCTGTAACACCTTTAACACCTGTAACACCTTTAACATCTGTAACACCTTTAACATCTTAAAATCAGTAACATCTGTTACACCTGTAACACCTTTAATACCTGTAACACCTGAAACACCTGTAACATCTGTAACATCTTTAACATCTGTAACCCCTTTAATACCTGTAACACCTGTAACACCTTTAATACCTGTAACATCTGTAACACCTGTTACACCTTTAATACCTGTAACACCTGAAACACCTTTAACATCTGTAACACCTTTAACACCTTAAAATCAGTAACATCTGTTACACCTGTTACACCTTTAATACCTGTAACACCTGAAACACCTTTAACATCTGTAACACCTTTAACACCTTAAAATCAGTAACATCTGTAACATCTGTTACACCTGTAACACCTTTAATACCTGTAACACCTGAAACACCTTTAACATCTGTAACACCTTTAACACCTTAAAATCAGTAACATCTGTAACATCTGTTACACCTGTAACACCTTTAATACCTGTAACACCTGAAATACCTTTAACATCTGTAACACCTTTAACACCTTAAAATCAGTAACATCTGTAACACCTTTAACATCAGTAACACCTGTAACATCAGTAACACCTGTAACATCTGTAAATCCTGTTTCTTTCAGGGAGGAGGGACTGTAGAAAGCGTCCTGATCGAGATCTTTGCCTCCAGATCCAACGAACAGATCCAAGCTCTCAACGAGGCCTACCTGACAGGTAAATAAAGGTCTACCTGACAGGTAAATAAAGGTCTACCTGACAAATAAATAGAGGTCTACCTGACAGGTAAATAAAGGTCTACCTGAAAGATAAATAAAGGTCTACCTGACAAATAAATAGAGGTCTACCTGACAGGTAAATAAAGGTCTACCTGACAGATAAATAAAGGTCTACCTGACAGATAAATAAAGGTCTACCTGACAGGTAAATAAAGGTCTACCTGACAAATAAATAGAGGTCTACCTGACAGGTAAATAAAGATCTACCTGACAGATAAATAAAGGTCTACCTGACAGATAAATAAAGGTCTACCTGACAGGTAAATAAAGGTCTACCTGACAGATAAATAAAGGTCTACCTGACAGATAAATAAAGGTCTACCTGACAGGTAAATAAAGGTCTACCTGACAGATAAATAAAGGTCTACCTGACAGATAAATAGAGGTCTACCTGACAGGTAAATGAAAGTCTACCTTGATCAGCAGATGTGACCTGTGAGTTGAACTTTGAACTTATTGTTGTGTCACTCTTTCCTTTGTAAGATATCAGCATCGTCACTTTGTCTCTGATGTTTGCATCCACAGAAACGGAGAAGATGGTGACCCTCGACATGAAGTCCGAAATTTCCGGAGACTTCGGCGATGCTCTGCTCGTGCTGGCGAAGGTCAGTCAAATATAAGTGAAGGAGCACTTCTTTATTTTTATCACGTTTCAGAGGATTAGAGTCAGTTCCCTGAGTTGGATTTGGTTTGTGATTTCAGGGTCAGAGGGACGAGAGCACCACTGTGGATACACAGAAGGCTAAAGAAGACGCCAAGGTGATACGTCTCAGACACATCTTCAAACACGTTCATGCAGATCGTTTTTATGTTGAGTTCATTCTAACAGTTTAACTTCCTTCTCTTCAGACCCTTTATGAAGCTGGGGAGAAGAAGTGGGGAACCGATGAGTCTAAGTTTATTGAAATCCTCTGTCATAGGAGCATACCTCAGCTCAGACAGAGTAGGTCATCTTTCAAACATGTTTTAACCTGCATTGGATTTCAAAACGTATTCTCATCTATGTTTCCCTATGTTTGATCTAAGAGTTATAGTTCCCTGTGTGTGAGTAAATATGTTTCCCTGTGTGTGATCTTAGCTCTTGTGGAATATAAGAACATCAGTGGAAAGACTCTGCAGGAGAGCATCGAGGGAGAAATGTCTGGAGATCTGCAGGAGCTGCTGGTGGCGATAGGTGAGTCACTGGGTTTATTTATGAAGTCACTAACGAGCCTCATAATGACTTTATTATACAGAATTGTTTTTTTACATATTGTATGAGGCTAGAAGTTTGAGGATGAATCTTGAAATCACAGAGGAGTCGAGCATTTCAGGATCTGCCCTCTGCTGGTCCCTGTCTTACCTCTCAGGGATAGTTATCCACAGGGGTGCCTCAGGGCTCTGTGATCGGCCCCCTTCTCTTCTCCATTCTCCAGCTCACTTGGTTCTATAATCCACTCTCATGGTTTCTCATACCACTGCTATACTGACAATACCCAGCTCTTCCTGTCATTCCCATCAAATTTAGCTGTTATTGTGTTTAACCACACTGTGTTGTTGTTGTTGTTGATGTCGTTCTGCAGTGAAGTGTGTGAAGAGTGCCCCGGCTTACTTTGCAGAGCTTCTCTATCACAGCATGAAGGTGAGCTGAAAACGTGTGTTCAGTTATTTTGAGAAATTAAATCCCATAATAAGACTCTGATCAGCAGGGAGGACATGTTAGCAGCTCTGGGTATGTGTGACTTTGAACAAGAACCATAAGGAGGAGTTTATAATGTGCACTGTTTGTGTGTGTGTGTGTGTGTGTGTTCAGGGCGGTGGAACAGACGAGTCGACTCTGAACAGGGTCATGGTGAGTCGGTCTGAGATTGACCTGCTGGACATCCGAGCAGAGTTTAAGAAGCTGTACGAGTACTCGCTGCACTCGGCCATCGAGGTGAGAACAGAACTCTTTACTGTTAAAGTAACCTTTGAGAAGGAAGTCTGAACTCTGTCCATTTTATCAGATCTTTATTTAAACCTCTTTAAACAGTTTACAGAAACAACAACACACTGACTCTGTGATCAGAGGATTAAACTGTCTGAAACTGTTTTAAACAGTGTTAAGCAGTTTGAGACAGTCTTAGATGGTCTGAAACAGTCCGAGACATCTTATACAGTCACAAACGGTCTGAGATGGTCTCAATTGGTCTCAACCGGTCCTAAACCATCTCAAAAAGTCTGAAACTATCTGAGACAGTCCCAAAATGTCTGAAACAGTCTGAAACTGTCTGAAACAGTCTGAAACAATCTGAAACGGTCTGAAACAGTCTGAAACGGCCTGAAACGGTCTGAAACTGTCTGAAACTGTCTGAAACTGTCTGAAACGGTCTGAAACTGTCTGAAACAGTCTGAAACAGTCTGAAACAGTCTGAAACTGTCTCAAACCATCTGTCTGTCTGTCTGTCTGCCTGCCTGTCTGTCTGTCTGCCTGTCTGTCTGCCTGTCTGTCTATCTGTCTACGTGGGGACTCTTTCTCCTGTTGTGTTTATGTGTTACAGTCTGATCTGTCGGGGGAGCACGGGGACGCTCTGAAGCTGATCTGTGGAGGAGACGACTAACACACCTGAGCTCACCTGAACCCTCAGTACCCATCTCTCTCTGTTCCTTCACTAACTCACCTGAGTCCTCGGTACCCTTCTCTCTCTGTCTTCACTGACTCACCTGAGTCCTCAGTACCCATCTCTCTCTGTTCCTTCACTAACTCACCTGAGTCCTCGGTACCCTTCTCTCTCTGTCTTCACTAACTCACCTGAGTCCTCGGTACCCTTCTCTTTCTGTCTTCACTGACTCACCTGAGTCCTCAGTACCCATCTCTCTCTGTCTTCACTGATTCAGGACTCTGCTGTCTATTAGAGGTGCATGTGAATAAAGTGTGCAGAGGGTAATCAGTAATGTAAGCCTGTTTGTGTTTCAGTCTGACGTTGGAGGAGATTATAAAAAGATTCTGCTAAAGCTCTGTGGAGGAGACGATGATTAACATCATGTCTGTTTATCTTTCTGCTCTTTAAAAACGTGAACGTTAAAACAACTGGAAATAATAAAATGACTCTGATAAAGTACCCGAGTATTGGTCTGGACTTTTATTTTAATTTAGGACTAAAGCTGTGTGAGTGAACATGTGACAGGCTGAGGGGTCAGCAGCAGGCCCCGCTGAGAGAGAGTCTCAGGATCAGGATCAGGACCAGGATCAGTTCAATAAACATGACTGCTCAAGTCGGAAAAACTCGGGAACTTGGAGACAGAATGAGGTGTTCGAATTGATGTCATACTCGTCATTATGTGGCGGGACAAACACGGCTCTGACAACAACACAGCCAGCAGGACTCATCATGACTCATAGAGACATTTACACAGGAGAGACCTGATCTCTGATTTATTTATGTGGAACATGTCGCACATTCCTCCTTTAAATCTGGTGTTTTTTGATACAAACATAAATCCTTCCTGGACAAACATAAATCCTTCCTGGATGTGAAGAATCGTCTGACAGAAGAAACATGGTCACATAAG
The DNA here is from genome assembly GCF_963930695.1 of Labrus bergylta. Classification (NCBI taxonomy): domain Eukaryota; kingdom Metazoa; phylum Chordata; class Actinopteri; order Labriformes; family Labridae; genus Labrus; species Labrus bergylta. The sequence continues at coordinate 35,602,677 of NC_089196.1, forward strand.
GATGAATACTGAAGATGTTTGTTCACAGTTAAAGTGTCTCAGACTGTTGAAGGTGTTTCATATGAGAGAGTGTGTGATTAATGCAGTTTTGATCTTCAAACATCAGAAACTTTATTTAAAAAATGTCATTCTTACAGAAAGTCTGTTCATGTTTCACACAGTTTTCACTTCACAGTCCAGACTTTCTGAATGCAGATAAAGATGTTAGATGATCCATACACACATACATGTTCACTGTGTTTCCATCAGTCACCAGCAGGGGGCAGCAGCCTCACACAGAGTCAGACAACAATGAGTGAGAGAGGAGAGCTCGTCCTGCAGGAACAGACAGAGGAGTCTGTAGCTCCTCCTCCTCCTCGTCCTGGACTCTTATGTAATCCTCGTCTCTGCCATGTGCTCCCTCCTCACTCTGACCTCAATCTCATCGTTTTTTTTCAGAAGAAGACTCTTTAAACCTCTGAGATCTGACGTGAAGACGACAGAGGAGGCTGAGAGCGTCGTCTCCTCTGAAGTTTCAGCGTGAAAGAATCTAAGCGTGCAGATTCATGAGAGGGATTCTCCGAGCCGATCGCAGCTCTTTGTTCACTGAGCAGCTGCTTCCTCAGAGACCAGTCCACGTCAGAGACCGAGCTTCCTCACTCTGAAGGGACACATAAACACACTTTACATAGATCTATATACATAGATCATGTATACATCTATGTGTAATGTATGTTTATACACTTAGAGAGCAGCTGACAGTCTGAACAATCTGATACCAGATGTTTAGACTTTGATATGATTCTAATTTAAACCAAACAACATACACACCTGTTTGATACCATGGAAACAAACCGTATCAAATCCACGACACCTGAGAGTTTCTTTTAAAGATTTGTTTTTGGGCTTTTCTTGCCGAGAGACAGGGGGGGTTCACATGCGGTAAAGGACCCACAGGTTGGTATTTGAACCCAGGCCGTCCCCTTGGAGGACTATAGCGTCTGCATAGGGGACACATGCACCAACCACTAAGCCACAGGCGCCCCGAGATTGGACAGTGTTCTTGTCTTCAAATGTCAAAAATGGCAGGAAACTCCTGCACATTGTCTTAATTGCATAAAAACATTGGCAACAAGTCAATCAAGGACGCCAAATATTGGTGAATGTATTGTTGTCAAACCTTGCAGACAGACTCCTGCACACGGTCCAAGTTGTAAATAAAGATCGGTAACGTTTGACACATTAATCCAAACATTGCTGATGTTTCTGAGCAGTCAGGGTGCAGGAAATGGAAACCTTAGGTAGTTCAAGTCCTCTCCTTCTCACCTTTTTGTCTGTCCTAGTCTTGTCCTGTTTATGATCAATGTGTTGTCACTATGTAAAGTCTGTTGTGTGAACCCCAGGAGGTTACTATGCTGCAGCTAATGAGGATCCTGATAAACTAAACTAAACATCTGCTTCGGAAACAGATGTTGGTAAAGTTTTTTCTTGATTCTTTGGATCAATAAAGGAACAGATTGTATCTTTAAAACTCTGAGTGTGTTGAAACCTTTTGAGAACCTTGGTGGAGATAATAACTGATGAACAAACAAGATAAATGGTAAAGATCTCTTCAGCTTTGTTTCTGCTCCTCCACATTCTTTACAGCCTGTTCACCACCCGTCCTCCGTCTGACACGCCTTCCCTGTCTGAGAGAGCTATGGAAGCCTGAAGCTGCAAAAACAAAAACAAGTTTACAATAAAGAAACGTGGAAAAGAAAACATCCCATAATAAGTTATGATGTTTATGAACCTGCAGAGTGAAGAAGTTCACTCCAATGTCTTCTATTTCACTCCTCACTGTGTTGGTGTGTTTGTGTGTTGTATGTATGTGTGTGTGTTGTGTGTGTTTGTGTGTTGTGTGTTGGTGTGTGTGTGTGTGTGTGTTTGTGTGTGTGTGTGTGTGTTGTATGTATGTGTGTGTGTGTGTGTGTATGTTGGTGTGTTTGTGTGTGTGTGTGTGTGTGTTGTGTGTGTTTGTGTGTGTGTGTGTGTGTTGTATGTATGTGTGTGTGTGTGTGTGTATGTTTGTGTGTGTGTGTGTGTTGGTGTGTTTGTGTGTGTATGTGTGTGTGTGTGTGTGCATGTTTGTGTTTGTGTCTGTGTTGGTGTGTGTGTGTGTGTTGGTGTGTTTGTGTGTGTGTGTGTGTTTGTATGTGTGTTGGTGTGTTTGTATGTGTGTTGGTGTGTGTCTGGTGATGTTTGGGTTCTGAAGATGTTTGGGTTCTCGTGATGTTTGGGTTCTTGTGATGTTTGGGTTCTGAAGATGTTTGGGTTCTTGTGATGTTTGGGTTCTGCTGATGTTTGGGTTCTTGTGATGTTTGGGTTCTTGTGATGTTTGGGTTCTGAAGATGTTTGTTTTCTGGAGATGTTTGGGTTCTCGTGATGTTTGGGTTCTTGTGATGTTTGGGTTCTCGTGATGTTTGGGTTCTGCTGATGTTTGGGTTCTTGTAATGTTTGGGTTCTGGTGATGTTTGGGTTCTCGTGATGTTTGGGTTCTGCTGATGTTTGGGTTCTTGTAATGTTTGGGTTCTGAAGATGTTTGGGTTCTGAAGATGTTTGTTTTCTGGAGATGTTTTGGTTCTGCTGATGTTTGGGTTCTCGTGATGTTTGGGTTTTGAAGATGTTTGTTTTCTGAAGATGTTTGGGTTCTGCTGATGTTTGGGTTCTCGTGATGTTTGGGTTCTGAAGATGTTTGGGTTCTGCTGATGTTTGGGTTCTGAAGATGTTTGGGTTCTCGTGATGTCTGGGTTCTTGTGATGTTTGGGTTCTGAAGATGTTAGGGTTCTGCTGATGTTTGGGTTCTCGTGATGTTTGGGTTCTGAAGATGTCTGGGTTCTCGTGATATTTGGGTTCTGAAGATGTTTGGGTTCTGCTGATGTTTGGGTTCTGAAGATGTCTGGGTTCTCGTGATGTTTGGGTTCTGAAGATGTTAGAGTTCTGCTGATGTTTGGGTTCTGAAGATGTTTGGGTTCTGAAGATGTCTGGGTTCTCGTGATATTTGGGTTCTGAAGATGTTTGGGTTCTCGTGATGTCTGGGTTCTGCTGATGTTTGGGTTCTCGTGATGTTTGGGTTCTGAAGATGTTTGGGTTCTGCTGATGTTTGGGTTCTGAAGATGTTTGGGTTCTCGTGATGTCTGGGTTCTTGTGATGTTTGGGTTCTGAAGATGTTAGGGTTCTGCTGATGTTTGGGTTCTCGTGATGTTTGGGTTCTGAAGATGTCTGGGTTCTCGTGATATTTGGGTTCTGAAGATGTTTGGGTTCTGCTGATGTTTGGGTTCTGAAGATGTCTGGGTTCTCGTGATGTTTGGGTTCTGAAGATGTTAGAGTTCTGCTGATGTTTGGGTTCTGAAGATGTTTGGGTTCTGAAGATGTCTGGGTTCTCGTGATATTTGGGTTCTGAAGATGTTTGGGTTCTCGTGATGTCTGGGTTCTGCTGATGTTTGGGTTCTCGTGATGTCTGGGTTCTGCTGATGTTTGGGTTCTCGTGATATTTGGGTTCTGAAGATGTTTGTTTTCTGAAGATGTTTGGGTTCTCGTGATGTCTGGGTTCTGCTGATGTTTGGGTTCTCGTGATATTTGGGTTCTGAAGATGTTTGTTTTCTGAAGATGTTTGGGTTCTCGTGATATTTGGGTTCTGAAGATGTTTGTTTTCTGAAGATGTTTGGGTTCTCGTGATGTCTGGGTTCTGCTGATGTTTGGGTTCTCGTGATGTTTGGGTTCTGAAGATGTTTGGGTTCTCGTGATGTTTGGGTTCTGATGCTGGTCGTATGACTGGTGTATTTTCCTGTTGGGGTTTTGTTGTTGTTGGTCGGGTCACAGTGTCTGGGTTGCTTTGTTGTTGTTTGTTGTTATTTGTTGTTATTTGTCGTTGTTTGCATTCTTATGCTTTGTTGTTCTGCCTCATGTGTCAAACCACTTTGTAAACCCTCACCTTTTTAAATAAAGTTATTATTATGATATTCTTATTCTTATCTGATGTGCATTTCTTTATTTATTATTTTTCGATGCTCCCTGGCACTCACAGGTTTCCATACAACGTCCATTTCCACCAGTGACAACAATGTGAGGGGGCGGGGCCACGTCAGGTTATGCTGTCACTCTCATTGGGTAAATAACAAACCACCCACAGACTCTGCACCGGGAAGTTTATCGTTACCGGAGCTGCTGGGCGGGTGAACTTCACCGAAGGGCTCTCGGAAACAAGCGGGCGCTGACCTGTGAGAGGGCCGGACTCGGAGCGTGTCTGCCCGCCTGCTCTCTGCTGGAGGAGCGTGTTAGCCGCTAACACCGCAGCTAGCGGGCTAACTAGCCACTAACACCGCAGCTAGCGGGGCTAACTAGCCACTAACACCGCAGCTAGCGGGGCTAACTAGCCGCTCCGCCCGTGTTGAGCTCACAGGTCGGTGCGTGTGATGCTAGCAGCGCCGGGGATTCTTTAAGAGAGCTTCTGAGTTGGATTCATGTCCAGGGATACTCCAGAGGTGGTGTTATTCCGCTGCATTATTCCCCGCCTCTCCCCCCTCTCTCTGTCGGCTTCACATGCTAACAGGGATGTGTCTCAGCAGCTAACGGAGCTAGCTCAGTGTTAGTGAGGTACACGCTGTTTCACCTGTCCTCTATGTTACCTGTCCTGCGGACACGGAGCATGCAGCAGGGGGAGAGGCTCCTCGCCAGGAGATAGGACAATAACCTGATCTACGTGTGGGACTGAGAGGCTGACTTGAGCACAGACTGTTTGTGGTGTCGGAGGAGCTTCAGGATGAAGAAGTTCTCCAGGATGCCGAAGTCAGAGAGCGGGGGGCTCGGAGGGCAGTCCGGGACCAGCTGCGGGGTCAGCAGCTACCTGGGCAAGGTGTTCTCTGTGGGCAGGTACCAGGTGACTGTGGAGGAGCTGGTGGCAGAGGGTAGGTACTGTGTTATCATCAACAGTGTGTTAACATCAACAACATCAACAGTGTGTATAGAATAGAATAGAATAGATTAGATTATAATAGAATAGAATAGAATAGAATGACTTTATTGATCCCAAACTGGGAAATGGTGTCGTTACAGCAGCAGGTTGTCCAAACACACAATATGAGCAAAAAACACAATAAAATATTAAATACAAAGTAAATAAGCACTAAAAATATCAAAACTAAGAATGGGAATATATACAACCAGGATTTAACTAAACATTACTAGTCTTAAATATGGAAGATTTAATGTAAATGTGCAAAAACAGAGTAGTAAAAGTTAAAGTGCAGGAGTGTAGACATGTTATCAGCAGAAACTATTCAATATAACTGTGAGTAGACAAACAAATGAAGTCAACTTGAGTGCACGGATAATTTGTAAATTTAACATGTACAGTATGTTAGCATCAACATAATATTTAAATGAGTAAAGAATGAGGATAACAAATCACATTTGAACCTGATACCAGAAAGATATCTCCTCTTAATTTTTCTTCGGTGACTTTAACAAACTCAGGTTTTCAAAAGGACAGTGAGTTCTGTCAGATGGGGTCCTCTTAGGGAGGTTTCCTACGGTTGTACCAAAATTAGAGCGTTTTCAACAACTGCTGTGGTTTAAAGTTAGTAAGCCCTTGGGGGGGGGGGGGGGGGGGAGGGGGGGGGCTTTCTGGCCTGGGGCCCCAAGCAGGTGCCTGCGTTACCTGTTGACAAGCCGCGCCTTGGAGAGTTGTGTTTTCTGGCACGACTTCATCGACTACAAAAGTGCAGGTAGAGAGAGAAAGGTTTGAAGAGGTGAAAACGCTGCAGCAGCTTTTTTAGTATGAAGATCGACTTTATTGGAGCGCCGTGTTTCGGCTTGTGGCCTTCATCGGGGTCATGATGACCCTTCAGACTGCAACTGTTGCTGGAGCTTTTTGACCTTCTTCAAAGTCCTTGAACAAATACATTGGCAACATTTCCACCTTTGTGCAACTTAGTCAGAGCTCTCTCGCTCTTTGTTTTGATAGGATAGAGTCAGAAATCAGAGAGAGAGAGAGAGAGTGGGGTGTGAACCCGGGCTGCTCGCTAGGAGGACGACAACCTCTCTACATGTGGCGTGTTCTCATGTTCTACATGTTCTCAAAACTAGTCTCATCCCTTTATCTTCACACCGCTGAAGATGCTGTCTAACACGTGTCGGTATCGTTTGGTTTTGATTCTCTAAGTGCCTGGTGTGTACAGAGAGATCACACCGTGTCTTTAGTCTCATGGTGTCTGGGACTCTCCGCCCTCCCCTTAGTGAGGTGACTCCTCCCCCTTTTACAGGCCGCTGCATCGTCGTCTCTCTGCAGAAGAAGCTCAGATTCCCCCTAAAACATCTGAAATCTCTCAGACTGAATGAAGTAGGTCGCTCCCCTCTGAGGCTCTGAGCTGTGTTTGCTTTCTAAACTGGGGCACTGGGGATGTGGTGTATAGCTGGAGTTAGAGCTGCTCCCTTTCCTCCATACAGCTGTGCTTTACATCCTGCTTCAGCTGGCGGAGGGTGGTGGGGGGGGGGGGGGGGGGGGGGGGGTGGGGTGACGACGGTCTGAACCTCCTGGGTCAACAGCATGTAGAGATGCAGAGATCTCCATACTTGGTTTGTTTTTGTGTCAGGACGACTTAGATTCTCTGTGCAGCCGCTCAGCTCCATGAGAGACGGATCGTTTTTATTTTATTAGATTACTCAACAAGTTCAACAAGTAACAACAGAGCCCTCTGGACTCGCACAGAAAGAAAGACTTGTGCAATGACAGAACAACCTCGAGGACGCCAGCGGGCTGCCAGGAAGTCTCAGAGATGTCCTTCACGCTTTCACAAAGTTTTGTGTTTAAAAATACGGGAATCTCCTCGCTGCACCAATAAGGAAGTGAAAGAACAACAACAGCTGCTGTTTCACAAGACCAGAGCTGACGGCAGCGTATTCATTAAACATGTGGTTCCAGCAGCTTAACCACGCAGCAGCGAGACACGGTCATAGTTTCAGGGTTGTTCTTAAAGACCTGTCGTCTGACATGTTTTAAAACGAGTTTTTTTAGTCATCCAGAGACTCACAAAGAACTGAAACTATAAAAAAAATATACTACAGACATGAAGCAGAGAAAATATAAAACCAAGTCACGAGAAGCTTCAGTTTGAACGAGGCGCCATCGCTGCACCTCAATCAGTGAATTAAGTACAGAATAAATAAATTAAAATTTGGAAATAAATGAACCTGGGCGGCCTAAATGAGTGGAAACACTGAGGTCGCGTATCTTTAGATTGTGATCCTGATTTTGTATAAAGATTAGGCCCCCCTTGTCCACCCGGGCAGTAAAGCGCTGGTTGTGCGCTAGGGAGTGTTTGCATGTGCGCTCGAATAAAAGCGCTGGCGTCTGTCCTGTCTCTGACAACAGTCGGATGAAACAAAAACAAAAAAGGCGGAGCGCTCAGAAAAAAGACGCTGGAAACAAGTGTTATATTTTTGCAGCCATTAAACGTGACACCAGAGAAATGTTTGTGCATCATGAGGGGACGTGTTGTGCGGCTCGTTTACTTTGAACATTAAAGATAACAAACTACTCGGACTATGAAACTGTCAAAGGGTTTTTAGTTCGAGGTCGACTCAGAACAAACTCGAGAGATTCACGACAAGCTGACGAGGACACACGCTCACAGGAGAGGTCATTCTTAATTCATTTACTGTGCAGTCAACACACACGGTATACGTTTAAATAAATAATAAGTTAATATTCAGCCAGCTGACTGTAACCACTGAAACTATAACGATGTTTGTTGGTCAGAGTGTAGACGTGACAAGTTACAACAAGCTGCTGAGTCAGAGAGGGAGGGAGAGAAGGAGAGAGAGGGGGAGGGGGAAAGAGAGGGAGGGTGGGAGGGGGAGGGAGAGGGGGAGGGAGAGGGGGAGAGGGAGGGAGGGTGTTTTCATATAGTCATGTGAAGTGTCTGTGGAGCAGGAGGTTACAGCGTGACCTTTGCTCATCGTTGTATCCCGAGGTTGTACAGTTACTGTTTGGTGTGTGTGTATTTGTGTCTGTGTCTGTGTCTGTGTCAGTCAGGCCGGTCGGTCGGTCGGTCGTCCTGGCTGCTGGGTTAGTTTATAATTCTGTTACCATGACCCGATGGGTCCTCATGTCTGTTCTCCTCATTCAGGTCTGTTCATTCAGGTCTGTTCTCCTCATTCAGGTCTGTTCATTCAGGTCTGTTCATTCAGGTCTGTTCATTCAGGTCTGTTCTCCTCATTCAGGTCTGTTCTCCTCATTCAGGTCTGTTCTCCTCATTCAGGTCTGTTCATTCAGGTCTGTTCTCCTCATTCAGGTCTGTTCTCCTCATTCAGGTCTGTTCTCCTCATTCAGGTCTGTTCATTCAGGTCTGTTCATTCAGGTCTGTTCATTCAGGTGTTCTCCAGCAGGTGAACCACTTTCATAAAAGTCAAACCCACGCAGCAGAAGAAGCCTCTGAAAACAAAGTCTGCTGGACTCAGTGAGTCATTTCCTCCTCTTCAGTCTGTGGTTTCTCTGCACATATCAGTCGGAGAACACATGACATGACATGACATGAACAGGATGCATCTGTGAGCGCGTCCATATCTCTACATACTCTCTTAATATTCGCAGTAGCCGCTGAAATGAACTACAACGGTATTAAGAAGCCAACCATGGAGAATGGGGGCTACCGCCACAACCACACGTGAAGTCACCTCACCTCGTGTTCAGACGGGTATAATGGCAACTTCCGTTTCTGGGGGCAAGATAAGCTCGCCCCACGTGATATTTCTCACACTCGGGGTCAGAGCCGGGATAGAAACGGGCAAATTTGCTTTTAAGAACTACTTTGCATTGTAAGACCCCGAGACAGGCACAAACAGGGGACGCATGAACAAAAAGCAGCAACCTCCGGTGTTGAAACATGAAGCCGATGCTGAAGTGCAGTTCCTGGAGTATCCACTAGAGGCTGGCTGCAGAAGCATAGGAAGTCACATACACACCCATTCTAAAAAGCCTGTTTTTACAGCAGAGATGAACATGTTTACAGCCTGGTTCAAAAAACCAAATAGGTGTGATTAGCTCATGTCTGGATGGACACACACTGTACGGGGGGTGAATGTTTTGATGACTCATCAGTTTTGATTTGATGAAGGATAAGAGTTATTCACAATAAGGCGAGTAGCTGACCTGATTGACAGGTGGGCGCGGTGTAACGGTTTGTCAGGAGGTTTAAAACCCGCCTCAGCTCCAGCTCTCAGCCTGTCGTTAGGTTGACTGAAAGTTAGACTGAGACAGCATTTCCAGCATGGAGACCGCCATCGATGGGACTCCGGCGCCCCCTGCAGGAACAGACATTAATATTTACAGTCTGTGATGAATACGTTTCAGAAATATCTGCGAGAGCTCAATATTTATATATGTTAAGTTAAACACAATTCATCAGAAGTCCCCTTTATGTAAAAAATGACCCAGCTCGTTATGAACACCTACGACCTTAACGATGATGATGACGATATTTAGGAGGGTTTTGATGATTAAAACTCTGAAGAACAGCTGTCCATGTTGTTGTTGACGAGATATGAACTTTAATTATTTAAAAAAAAATAAAAGTGCTCTGCCTCTGGAAGCTCCACATACACACAGTCAGACATGCACACACACAGCGCTGTTATCCCCCGCTGGCTCAGCTGATCTGTCTCTCCTCTGTAACGCCTCTGTTACTATCTCTGAAGACGGGACGGGGGGTCACTGTGTCCCCTCATTCCGCCTCCTCTATGTTCAGATTGAAGGAGAAACGTCACAGGGGCGTAAACTTCGGGACGTTTTGATTCGTTTTGATCTCTGAAATAATGTATCGTATTGTTTTTAAACTTGTGGTATCCAAACTGGCAAAAAACAAATAGCTTCTCTGAGAACATGCTGACTCAAACACAACCAGCTGGTATCTGTCCGTCAGCAGAAACACACGGGTGTGTATGTGTGTGTGTCTGCTGATAGTGTGTGTGTATTTGTGTGTGTGTCTGCTGATCGTGTGTGTGTGTCTGCTGATCGTGTAAACATGAGCAGCTCAAACAGAGTTTTCATGCAGACAGTCTCTCTGACATGAGGTGTGTGTGTGTGTGTGTGTGTGTGTGTGTGTGTGTGTGTGTGTGTGTGTGTGTGTGTGTGTGTGTGTGTGTGTGTGTGTGTGTGTGTGTGTGTGTGTGTGTGTGTGTGTGTGTGTGTGTGTGTGTGTGTGTGTGTGTGTGTGTGTGTGTGTGTGTGTGTGTGTGTGTGTGTGTGTGTGTGTGTGTGTGTTACTGTGTGTGTGTTACTGTGTGTGTGTGTTACTGTGTGTGTGTGTGTTACTGTACAGCTGATGAATGGCCACATTGTGTGTTGTTGTAGCTCTGCTGGTACGACGCAGCGCTCGCTGTCTTTGTGCAAGCTCATTCAGGCTTCTCCCCCCCCCCCCCCAAATCGCACATGAACTTTATTCTCCCAACTCATCATCACCACATCTGAGCTGACCACCACCAACAGTGGGCGTGGCCTTGGAGGGTCACATGGAGACGACAGACAGAAGGTCTTTGATACAAAAGTCCACTCCAGCATTTCATTGAGCCCGTTCAGTGGCTCTGACGCTCTCATGACATGACGATGTGGACGCAGCACGCTGGAGGAGCCACTACTGCTCTCTAACAAAAGAGGGTGACCTCACACTGAGGGGGCTGTTACAGGACGTCTTCCTGTCTCGTGGTGGATTATTTATTCTATAAAACACTCTTCACCTTCATGTTACTCTGACAGTAACATGTGTATCTAGTCCGTCAACAAACCCCCAATGATGAGAGGGGGTCCATCCTCTCCGTCTTCTGCCTGCTCCACTTTTAAGAAAATGTGTGCTCAAACCGTTTGGAGATTTTCCCTTCATGACATCACAAAGGGCAGTAGCCCCTCCCCCAGGTGGGTGATACTCCCACAGCTAGGTGTTTGTTCTGCCCTCTGAGTCTGCCTTCTCACCGTAAACAACAGTGCATGGAGCGAGAAGGCCTGAAACACTCGAGCCCTTCCAGAGAGGGGGCGTGGTCAGACACAGCTCATGCTGATCCATTTCAGTCAAACATTAAAGAGAGAGTAAGGACTACAGGAGGTAGTGGGAGTTGTAGTCCAGCTGTTTCTCTTATTTCTCTGTCAGACTGTTCACCTGAGCTCAGTTTGAAGCTGACGGGGCGTTACTCTGATTTTAGTCAGGATCCTACTGTAATAAGGACCAGAGAAGAAGAAGACATGTTGGAGTCCGGCTGCAGAATTTGTCGACAGCTTGTTAGGATCGGGTTCACGTCTATTTTTAGGCCGACATCGTCCGACTCTGAGGGGTTTTGTGAGTGTTCAAACAGGAACATGGTCACTAAGTGGAGTCCTCCTGATGAGGCCGTTTGTGACTCCAGGATATTAAACTTGATGTGACTCCACTAAGAATCAGGCGATGGCAGCTGGTCTGTCTTCTACTGTCCACACAGAGGCATGCTGATACGTGATTGGTCAGTACAACTCATGCTACAAATGTCAAACAAAGAGAATCCAGAGACCCCTGAGTACAGACTTTTCAGACTCTTTCTCGTTCTCTCTCTCTCTCTATCTTTCTAGTTCTCGTTCTCTCTCTCTCTCTCTCTCTCTCTCTCTCTCTCTCTCTAGTTCTCGTTCTAGTTTTCTCTCTCTCTCTCTCTCTCTCTCTCTGTCTTTCTCTCTGTCTCTCTCTCTCTCTCTTTCTCGTTCTCTCTCTCTCTCTGGGACTGAGGCTTCTGGTCTGCTTGTCTTTGTTTCTGACGAGCTTAAAGTCACAGTGGTGCATGCTGGGTAACTCTTCAGACCCTCTTTAGACCTCCTCCTCATGTCTCACTTAAAGGCTCTGCACCGCCGTGTTTCTGTTTCCTGTCCTTAACGACACAGACTGGTCTCTCTCTCCCTCCTGCTGGTTCCCAGTTTAGACACAGACTGGTCTCTCTCTCCCTCCTGCTGGTTCCCAGTTCAGACACAGACTGGTCTCTCTCTCCCTCCTGCTGGTTCCCAGTTCAGACACAGACTGGTCTCTCTCTCCCTCCTGCTGGTTCCCAGTTCAGACACAGACTGGTCTCTCTCTCCCTCCTGCTGGTTCCCAGTTCAGACACAGACTGGTCTCTCTCTCCCTCCTGCTGGTTCCCAGTTCAGACACAGACTGGTCTCTCTCTCTCCCTCCTGCTGGTTCCCAGTTCAGACACAGACTGGTCTCAGCTGATGAGTTAGAAACAAACCGCTCTTTGTTGATCCGTCCGTTCTGCTCATCGGTCTGTTTGATCCACACGGCTCAGAAAACCTGCTAATGAGAGAATTACTGTCCAATCAGAGGACACACACACACACACACACACACACACACACACACACACACACACACACACACACACACACACACACACACACACACACACACACACACACAGGTCAGGTCTTGCCTCTGTTGAAACTGAGATAATCACAAAGATTTGTTTTCTGCAGATGTGGCGCTAACGTGTCGTCTTGTGGTTTTTTTTTTCAGGAGGGTTCTCGGTGGTGTTTCTGGCTCGTACGCACAGCGGCGTCCGCTGCGCTCTAAAGAGGATGTACGTGAACAACGTCCCCGACCTGAACGTCTACAAGAGGGAGATCACCATCATGGTGAGGCGCACGCCACGCTCTTCTCAGAAGCGTTTAATTTAACCACATCTCTCCTGTCCTCTATCGACCTATAGGTCACCTGTATGTTACCTTAAGGTTACCTGTACGTTACCTGTAGGTCACCTGTAGGTCACCTGTAGGTCACCTGTACGTTACCTGTATGTTACCTGTATGTTACCTTAAGGTTACCTGTACGTTACCTGTAGGTCACCTGTACGTTACCTGTATGTTACCTGTAGGTTACCTGTAGGTCACCTGTATGTTACCTGTACGTTACCTGTAGGTCACCTGTACGTTACCTGTAGGTCACCTGTACGTTACCTGTATGTTACCTGTAGGTTACCTGTAGGTCACCTGTATGTTACCTGTACGTTACCTGTAGGTCACCTGTACGTTACCTGTACGTTACCTGTACGTTACCTGTATGTTACCTGTAGGTCACCTGTATGTTACCTGTATGTTACCTGTATGTTACCTGTATGTTACCTGTAGGTCACCTGTACGTTACCTGTGTATCTGTAATGACCTCCATGTATCTTCCTGTCCGTAGAAGGAGCTCTCGGGTCATAAGAACATCGTGGGTTACCTGGACTCCACCATCAGCCCCGTGTCGGACACCGTGTGGGAGGTGCTGATCCTCATGGAGTACTGTAAAGGTACGCACAGGTGAACAGGTTATAAACACAAACATGCTCACCTGATAAGATAAAGACTGTTGACCTGATGGTGAATTTGAACCCCGCCCCCCTCCGGCGTTTAGCGGGTCAGGTGGTGAAACAGATGAACCAGCGTCTGAACGTGGGCTTCAGCGAGGCCGAGGTCCTCCACATGTTCTGTGACACCTGTGAGGCGGTCGCTCGTCTGCATCAGTGCAAGACGCCCATCATCCACAGAGACCTCAAGGTGAGGACACACCTGTATCTCCTCCTCCTCCTTTGTCTGTCTGTCGGTCTGTCTGTCTGTCTCACCTGACTGTCTCACCTGTCTGTCTGTCTGTCTCACCTATCTGTCTGACTCGTCTGTCTGTCTATCTCACCTGTCTGTCTGTCTCTCCTGTTTGTCTCACCTGTCTGTATCACCTAACTGTCTTCCCTGTCTGACTATCCCTTCTGTCTGTCTCTCCTGTCTGTCTGTCTCACCTGTCTGTCTCACCTGTCTGTCTTACCTGTCTGTCTGTCTCACCTGACTGTCTTACCTGTCTGTCTCTCCTGTCTGTCTTACCTGTCTGTTTGTCTGTCTCACCTGACTGTCTTACCTGTCTGTCTCTCCTGTCTGTCTTACCTGTCTGTCTGTCTCACCTAACTGTCTCTCCTGTCTGTCTTACCTGTCTGTCTTTCTCACCTGACTGTCTTACCTGTCTGTCTCACCTGTCTGTCTCTCCTGTCTGTCTTACCTGTCTGTCTCACCTGTCTGTCTCTCTGCAGGTTGAAAACATCCTGTTGAACGATCAGGGAAATTACGTGCTTTGTGACTTCGGCAGTGCGACCCATAAAGTTTTACAGCCTCAGAAAGACGGAGTGAGCGCCGTGGAGGACGAGATCAAGAAGTGAGTCTAAATGTTCCGCACGCCGCTCGCTGCAACAGGTGTGTGCCGGTTAGACGGCGTGCAGGAGTTCCTCTCCTACAAACAGAATGATGAAAAGGCCACCAGGGCAACCGTACATGACATCGGTTGACCTTCAGGGTCACCTTACATGACGTCGGTTGACCTTCAGGGTCACCTTACATGACATCAGTTGACCTTGAGGGTCACCTTACATGACATCGGTTGACCTTCAGGGTCACCTTACATGACATCAGTTGACCTTCAGGGTCACCTTACATGACATCGGTTGACCTTGAGGGTCACCTTACATGACATCGGTTGACCTTCAGGGTCACCTTACATGACATCGGTTGACCTTCAGGGTCACCTTACATGACATCGGTTGACCTTCAGGGTCACCTTACATGACATCAGTTGACCTTGAGGGTCACCTTACATGACATCAGTTGACCTTCAGGGTCACCTTACATGACATCAGTTGACCTTCAGGGCCACCGTTCATCAGTGGTTAGTGCGCGCGCCCCATGTACGGAGGCTCCTCCAAGCGGGCGGCCTGGGTTTGAATCCAGCCTGTGGCTCTTTTCCTGCATGTCATTCCCCTCTCTCTCTCTCTCCCTGATTTCTTACTTTCCACTGTCCTGTCTCTCAAATAAAGGCCCAAAAAAAACAAAAGGAAAACATTCAGTGATGTGATTGACCTCAGCTTGTGTATATGTAACCATGGTAACTCCTGTCCACCTGTCACAGGTGAGCTTTGACCTGTAGTGACCTCTCCCTGTTGTCTCTCAGGTACACAACACTCTCCTATCGCTCACCTGAGATGATTAACCTGTACGCAGGTAAAGCCATCACCACCAAGGCTGATATCTGGGTAAGAGTGTGTGTGTGTGTGTGTGTGTGTGTGTGTGTGTGTGAACAGGACAGGTTCATGTCTCTCTCCTCTTTCTTCAGCTGTCCATGTAATAATGACGCCAAAAATATCCTCCTACAAAGTTTATCCCTGATTTCCTGTTCTGTTCATGGCGAGTAAATTCTGGTTAACCAGGGACGGCTTTCAGACGGAGAATACTCATGCTAGCGGCTACGCTATTATCTGATGTGATACTTCCTCAACGCTCTTTTTTGTGCTCTCCCCCCTCCCTCTCTCTCTCCCCCCTCCCTCTCTCCCCCTCGCTCTCTCTTCAGGCTCTGGGCTGCTTGTTGTACAAGCTGTGTTTCTTCACGCTTCCTTTTGGGGAGAGTCAAGTCGCCATTTGTGACGGGACGTTTATCGTCCCGGATAACTCCAAGTTCTCCTTCAAGCTGCACTGTTTGATCCGTAAGTTTCTCATCGTGTCGGCTTATCAGGAATATAATGTTTTTATATTTAAAGGAGATGTCAGTCTGGAAGACATGCTGGGTAGAGCCCCCCTCCCCACGTGCCCACTCTCCTCTGATTGGCCGGCCCCGTTTGCATTAAACGGGACATTTGAGAGAGCTTCCTGGTGGGCGTGTGCTAAAACTTTGCTCCATGCTTTGCGCTGATTCGTCGGCAGAACCTGACGCCAAATTCTCGTAGCATTTCGTTCAGAGCAGCAGGAAACCACGACCGGGTATCACGCCGACAGATCGAGCAGAGGTTTAGTACGGACGTCCAACATGGTCACATGAAACGTGTTTAAAGATGATCAGCAGAGCAGATCTTAATGACGCCGTCTACGAGCTTTTAGTTTGTCACAAACTTTAAACTTTGATTTCATTCTCGTAAAAATCAAACGAGTCCTCCACACTTAAGGTGGTTACACATGGGGGACTCGGGCCCGGATCCGGGTACACTTGACCCCAAAGTCCGGTTCATTTGATCGGTGTGAACACAAACGTACTCGGGTACCGAGCCTGACACCGCTTGAAGAGTCGGTCTCGGGACTTTTCATGTGAAAGCAACCGTGTTTAAACAGGGAAGTGGAGCGCTCTATGACCTGATTCTAAACATCAGTTATTTTCCAGTCGAGTGACCATCTTGTCTTCATAAAATATCTTTTCCACAAGTGTTTGCTGTTTGCAACACAGTAAAAGTGTTTTAATCTCTGCAGATCTACAAAAGTTATCAGTGGACTTTTCAGGATCTGGTTTCTTTTCTACCTGAAATCGATATCGGTATCAGACCTAAAATCCCGTATGGGTCGGGCCCTAGTTGATATTTATAGTTTACGTTTACTTTGTTTCAAACGCTGCCTCATCTTTCCTGCGTTCACTCTCAGCCCGTCTGCATCACGCCACCCGTAGAAACCTTTTGCACACTTTAGACGTTGTGTTGGTCGTATTA
Organism: Labrus bergylta; assembly: GCF_963930695.1. Taxonomy (NCBI): domain Eukaryota; kingdom Metazoa; phylum Chordata; class Actinopteri; order Labriformes; family Labridae; genus Labrus; species Labrus bergylta. Next base: position 35,619,186 of record NC_089196.1, read on the forward strand.
GGAAACTCTTGCCAAAGTATCGGTGCAAATCAGACACATTCTTTGATTGGCCCCAAAAATATGTTCTATGAAATATTCCTCCTCATGATCCAGTCAACCCACCACGACAGTCTGAACGCACTCGGCTCACGGTTTCTCTCTCAGCATCTTCGGGTTAAAAATCTAATCTGAAGCTTTGGTACTTTTTAAAACGAAGGTTAAAATAATCGACCGTATGGTTTTAAACCCAGAGGTTTATTTCCCTGGCTTCAGCCCAGAATCAGTTTGATTCTCCGCTTTAACCAGAGGCGTTAAATTCATCTGTCTTGACCCTGTTTTTACTGTTCTAGAGGAAGACCCTGGGGGTTTAGAGAAGTTTGAGGCAGAAACTCACAGAAAGAACAGGAAGTGAACCCTGCAGCCTGTTTGAACCAGTTTGTCCGTCCGTCGTTAACGGCCTCTATGATGAAACTTCTTTCACTTCCCCAAATGCCGCCCACAGTGGATCCTCCTGTCTTACATTATCTAGCCAACAGCTCCACCTGGTGGACAAACACAGAGCATGCACACCATCCACAGTTTATTAGACTCAGCATGTTGTTTAAAGTATCTGTGTCTCTTCTTTTCAGGATACATGCTCGAGCCAGACCAGGAGAAGAGACCAGACATCTACCAGGTGTCCCACTTTGCCTTCAGATTAGCAGGAAAAGACTGTCCAGTGCCAAACCTGTTTGTAAGTCACCACTGAGGTCGTTTTAATGTTCAATACTTTTTAATACCACGTGTGTTTAAAACTGTACAGTCCGTTTATTTAAAGAGGACATATTATCCCCCCTTCTCCACCTTTTCAAACAGTCCCCTGTGCTGTGCTTTGTTCAAAATATAACATGAATCAAGCACCAGAGGAGGTTTGTGACCCTGTATAAACCAGCTCTCTCAGAACGCTCCGTTTTGGTCCCTGTAGACATCACTCCTCTGTAGCGAGAATAAAAATGGCGGACCTGCTCAAAAGTTTTGTTCTAGGCTGGAGGTGGAGTCCATGGGTGGAGATATCAGGGGAGGGGAGGGGATTTTTTTTTACTTAATCCTACTGAGATGTCACAAGGAGAGCACATTTGAAACAGAGCATTTTTCTCTGTGTTGTAAGACTTATGCAGACCACAAACAAAGGACTGGATGGGTTTATTTCACATGTTGTGGGTCAGTAGACACTCAGGTTACACAGATATATGTTCAAAAACACTGTAGAAGTGGATTTTTCATATGTCCCCTTTAATGATGGATAATAAAGAAAAGGACTGAAGCTTTACAAACACTACATCTATTTAATCAGTCAGGTGTGTAGGAGAGAAATTAATCCATCAAAACCTGAAAACAAACTCCTGCATGCTGTAAATAACACAAACATGTAAATAAGACAGAGCAGGAGGTTGTCTGCTATTTTTGAGAATTTGAAAGGTCCGATGACCCGATATCAGCTATCTTAAGACTTCTGTTTCTCTTGTCGTGGTATCAAAATAATCTTCCTGTTGTTTTCCAGAACTCTCCAATCCCGACGTCTCTCCCTGAACCGCTAACAGCGAGCGAGGTCGCCGCTAAGAAGAGTATGACAAAAGCCAGGTACTGTTCACAGATAGACAGGTACTGTTCACAGAGAGACAGGTACTGTTCACTGAGAGACAGGTACTGTTTTCTGAGAGACAGGTACTGTTCACTGAGAGACAGGTACTGTTTTCTGAGAGACAGGTACTGTTTTCTGACAGACAGGTACTGTTTACTGACAGACAGGTACTGTTCACTGAGAGACAGGTACTGTTCACTGACAGACAGGTACTGTTTTCTGAGAGACAGGTACTGTTTTCTGACAGACAGGTACTGTTTACAGACAGACAGGTACTGTTCTCTGAGAGACAGGTACTGTTTTCTGAGAGACAGGTACTGTTTACTGACAGACAGGTACTGTTGTCTGACAGACAGGTACTGTTTTCTGAGAGACAGGTACTGTTTTCTGACAGACAGGTACTGTTTACTGACAGACAGGTACTGTTTACAGACAGACAGGTACTGTTTACAGACAGACAGGTACTGTTTACTGACAGACAGGTACTGTTTACAGACAGACAGGTACTGTTCACTGACAGACAGACAGGTACTGTAAACATTAATTTCTCTCTCTGCAGGATCACAGAGGCTGTTGGTCCCACAGAAACATCGATCGCTCCCAGACAGAGACCCAAAGCAGCCAATAGTAACGTCTTACCACTCGCCAACACCGTCACACCTGTGAAGATGGGCGGGCCTTCAGCGCCCGTCAGTAATGGACAGAAAGGTACCTTTTAACACTGCGACAGGTAACAACATAGATCTTTAAAATGTATCCATCAGCTGTGTCACGCTGGTGGTTTCATGTGTTCTACCTGTCCTCTCAGCTCACTCACCTGGCTCTTTGTTTGATGCTGTGTTTTTTAAACGATATTGATAACTCTGTATCTGTGCGTACCTGTCCTCTCAGCTCACACACCTGGCTCGGGGCAGCCGTCCGTGCAGCAGCAGCAGCAGCAGCAGCAGCAGCAGCAGCAGCAGCAGCCCAGCAGTCAGCAGCACCGCGTCCTGCAGCAGCTGCAGCCTGGTGACCTCCGTCTGCAGCAACTACAGCAGCATCATCATCATCAACAAGCACTGCAACAACAACAACAACAACAAGCAACCGCTCAGCAACTCCAATACCTCCAGGTGAATACCTCCAGGACACACCTCAGGAGACGCTTAGAGCCAATCAGAGGGTTTAGCCCGTGCTGCAGAACCGTCAGCCTCATAAACTGTAACAATACACCAACTAAAACTTCCATATGACCCTACAATCAAACAATGTTGATACCTGTTTATCACCATGGCAACAAAAATAGAAGTCCCAGGCAGCCAGTGTCAGGTCATTTTTTTGTTCTTATTTAGCAAAGATTGCAGCTTAACTCCTGCACACTTACTACATTGCAAACATTGGCAACATGTCTGTCGGGAACCGCTGTAGAGAGTTCAGGTGTCACTGGACTCCTTCCTCTCCCACACACCTGTCACCTGTTCCCGCCGTGCAATAAATGAAGCTTCCAAAAGCAATTTGGTCAACCACAGCAGCTTATAGATTCTGAATTCACAATAAGGCAACAAGGTTTCGCTGTCAGTACGCCCTTTGAACTCACACGTTGCCTTGGCCTCGTCGTCATCTTTTTGTTATTGTTTGTCTTGAGAGCCCTCTGGTGGTGGAAGTTAGGACTCAGTTTCTTCCATGACAGAACTCAGAATCAGATCCTTGAGTCCAGTTTATGAAAGAAAGCAAGCATCTTAATTAAAAGACGTCCTAGGCGCCAAATACTTGGGGATTGTTTGTTACCAAAACTTGCAGGAACACTGCACATTGTGTAAACAGCACAAAAACATTTGTGTGTAAATAACTCATTGAGATCAGGATCTCTTTCACAAGGGTGACCTGGCCAAGAAGGCAGCAGCACACGCCATAAAAAGCATTTCATATTAAAGAGACAGTTTACAAACAATGAGTTAGGAGAGAACAACAATTTACAATGTGCAAATTGATTTACAGATAAAGTGCAGAATCTTGATCACAGATTACAATTCAGAAACACATCAGGCACTGTCCAATTGTCTCGTGTTTTTTATCTTTTAAGATCGAGCCAAAGGCTTCAAGCGAAATGAGCTCCGCCATTTTCAAATCATTTTGGAGAAAGTCCCATGTGGTGGGAGCAGCAAAACTAAACGCTCTTTTCCCGCTCTGTTTGATTTATTCCTCTTTAATGTTAAAAAAAAAGAGTCACAGCTTTAAGACTAACAGATTATCTTGTTTTGAAACCAGTGGTATCAAAAAGTATGGCGGTTTAGAACGTCCTGAGCACCTCTGTGGTCACACACACTTAATGACGTTTTAACCCTCTGTGTCCCTGCTCAGTACCAGCAGGCTGTGCAGCAGTCTCTGCAGCTCCAGCAGCAGCAGCAGCAGCAGCAGCAGGCGGCTCTCCTCCAGCAGCAGCAGCACATGATGATGGCGCCCGTCTACCAGCAGCAGGTGGCTCAGGCTCAGGCTCAAGCTCAGTACGCTGCCATGGTGAGTCCCTTCACACCTCTCAACCTGCTGCTGCTGTAGTGGACTTCTTTATCTTAAAACTTCCCTTCTCGCTGAAGCTTCTGACAGAAAGTGCTGACAGGATGTGAGAGCAGGAGTCTGATCCAAAGCGGCATAAATAGTCCGACGAGCTGACGGTGAAACACATGGAGACGCAGCGTGAAAGCACAGCTCTGAGTCCTTCATTTAATGTCACAACGCCCTGAAGAGTGTCTCCGTTCAAAAACACTGGCAGTAGACTCGCTCGGCAGGCCGTGCCAAGCAGACGCTCGAACTTCCCACTGACTCGCTCCGAACACTCAGAAAACTCGTATTTACGCTGCGACTCCCATCAAACACACAAACACGGGTCCTCCACACACGCACGCACACGCTGTCAGGGCGGAGACATTTTTAGTCTGTTTCCCTCCGAACGAGCACCATCTGTTTTATTTCAGAGGCAATCTGTCCGAGGCGAGCCACGAGGGGACTGAACAGAGGGTGAATCAGAGTTTCTGTGTGCAGCTTCCTGACATATGAAACACACACACTCTGTTTATTCCCTCCATACCTGCTCAGGGTCCTCTCTCTCTCTCTCTCTCTCTCTCTCTGTCTCTCACGCTCGCTCAGACATGACGTCATGCAGAGCTTCAAAAGAGTGAGCAGACAGAATCCAAGTTAAAGGAGGCCGAGCAAGATTGACTTTAAGATTAAGATCGAGTTTCAGATTAAGACCGACCTTCAGATTAAGATCGACCTTCAGATAAGGATCGACTTTAAAATTGGGATCAAACTTCAGATTGGGATCGAATTTCAGATTAAGCTTGAATTTTAGATTAAGATCGAGTTTCAGATTAGGATCAAATTTCAGATTGAGATCGAACTTCAGATTAAGATTGAGTTTCAGATTGGGATCGACCTTCAGATTGAGATCGATCGTTATAAAGGAGATTCATGTTTTTCAGTTTGTTCTTTCGTCTGTTTGACACCCCTCCCCTCACTGTGACCCTCTCCCCTCACTGTGACCCCCCTCCCCTCCCCTCCCCTCACTGTGACCCCCCCTCCCCTCCCCTCACTGTGACCCCCCCCTCCTCTCCCCTCACTGTGACCCCCCCTCCCCTCCCCTCCCCTAACTGTGACCCTCTCCCCTCCCCTCACTGTGACCCCCCTCCCCTCCCCTCCCCTCACTGTGACCCCCCCTCCCCTCCCCTCCCCTCACTGTGACCCCCCTCCCCTCCTCTCCCCTCACTGTGACCCCCCTCCCCTCCCCTCACTGTGACCCCCCCCCCTCCCCTCCCCTCACTGTGACCCCCCCCCCCCCTTCAGCTCTCCAAACCCAGAACTGATTTCTAACAACATTCATCTTTCTGATTCACTGTGAACCATAAAATCAAAGATCCTCCCTCATCCCCCCCCTCCCTCTTCTCCCTCTCTGCCTCCCCCCACAGCTGCACCAGTACCAACAGGCTTTTGTGCAACATCAACAACAACAACATCAACAACAACATCATCATCAACAACATCCTCCTCCTCCTCCTGCGGCTCAGCAGACGCTCCCCTACATGTCCTCCCCCCTCGAGTTTCAGATCCCGCTGGGCTCCTTTAGCTCCACCACGCCCTCTACTGGACCTGCTGCTGCACCTGTGCTGGTGGGGGGGCCGTCACCTGTGCTGGTTGGGGGGCCGTCACCTGTGCAGATCGGGGGGCCGTCACCTGTGGATCCATCATACACTAACTCCAGGTAAGGTCTCCTGAACATCTGGCTCCTATTGGTTGATCATGGGAGGAACCTTTAGGGACCAGGAACCGAGTGCTCCAGCTGTCCACCCTTCATCCTTGAATTATTTGCTTCTCTGCTCTGTGGTGCCTTTATTCTGAAGGCGGACAAACTGAAGTGTTGTGCTTTTATTTTGAAGGTAGACAAACTGAAGTGTGATGCTTTTATTTTGAAAGTGGACAGACAGAAGTGTGGTGCTGTTATTTTGAAGGTAGACAAATTGAAGTGTGATGCTTTTATTTTGAAAGTGGACAGACAGAAGTGTGGTGCTTTTATTTTGAAAGTGGACAGACAGAAGTGTGGTGCTGTTATTTTGAAGGTAGACAAACTGAAGTGTGATGCTTTTATTTTGAAAGTGGACAGACAGAAGTGTGGTGCTGTTATTTTGAAGGTAGACAAACTGAAGTGTGATGCTTTTATTTTGAAAGTGGACAGACAGAAGTGTGGTGCTGTTATTTTGAAGGTAGACAAACTGAAGTGTGATGCTTTTATTTTGAAAGTGGACAGACAGAAGTGTGGTGCTTTTATTTTGAAGGTATACCAACTGAAGTGTGCTTTGACGAGCTGTTGACTCAAATCTCAGGCTCGTCAGTAAACGGCTCGCATTGAGATTTTTCTCTGCTGTTGACAGAGGTCAAAGGTCAACATATACATCATGATGTGGATATTATTAATGCAAGTCTCACCTGTATGATGTCATCTCTGTCCTCGTGTCTCTGCAGTAGGAACTCCCTGCTGGCCTCAGACGGGGTCTCCCCCCCCTCTCAGAGCTGCGGCGCGCTCAGTAACCCCCCCGACATGTCGCACTGGAACCCGTTTGGAGAGGACAACTTCTCCAAGCTGACCGAGGAGGAACTGATCGACCGCGAGTTTGACCTGCTCAGAGCAAGCAAGTGACCTGTCAATCATTTTCACCTCCTTGTTTGTTTGTGTGATGTTAGAACAATGTTTCAGCTCCATGTCCATGGTCTAACCCTCTCTCTCTCTCTCTCTCTCTCTCTCTCTCTCTCTGTCTCTGTCTCTGTCTCTCTCTCTCTCTCTCTCTCTCTCCCACACAGACAAACCTGTGGAGCGAGCAGCCAGTGTGGAAACGGACCGCCCCCTGCAGACTAAGCCCCTCCCCCCTGAGGACCTGTTCGGCTCGGCCCCGTTTGTGGCGAGCACAGGCAAGTCTTAAAGGAGTCCCTGCTGCAGGACCCAGCACTGTGGAGCCCCCTTTGACCCCCCCCCTCCCCCTCCCCCACGTCCCCCCTCCCCCACGTCCCCCCTCACCTTTCTTAAACCAATGAAGCGTCAGGTGTGTGTTTGTGTGTCAGTGTGCAGGTGAGACAGCTGCTGGTGTTGGAGGCAGGTGTGAATCAATCCACAGATATCAGACGCGGGTCAGGGGTCAGATCACCAGAGACACTCACACACACACACACACACACACACTTTAGCCCTTTTCAGACGCAGTATCTAAACTCAGCTGCCATCACGTCTTTATACGTTCATATTGATTCAGCCATGGGGTCATATTGTAATACACACACACACACACCGCCACTGCCTCTTGGTGCTTTATCAGTAACGTTGATAGCAGCAATAATCTTCTGTGTCATTAGTTCCAGAATCGTCTGTTACATTAGATTAAAGTTTTTACGAGATCGAGAGATTTAAAGACAAGCTGAGACGACGTTAGAATCTTAGATAAGTTAGAGATAGATGTTCGACTCAAACAACGTAAAGATGCAATAGAACCTCCGAGCACTTGAATGTCGGCGTGGGGAAATGTAAAATGTCTTCTGTTGGGACAAAACAAAAAAAGGAACCAAACAAGGTTGAAGGGACTTTTTTGTATTTTACACCCAGACAGTCTGGGCTCCGTCTAATTCCTGCAGGCCGGCATGAAAGAATCAGCACCGACTGATTTCTGATCGGCCGTAAAGCTTTGTGTGTGTGTGTGATGTCAGAGCGTCATCTGTATGTGTGTGTGTGTGTGTGTGTGTGCAGGAAAACCCCGTCACACTGTCTAGATTACACACACACATTCATCCGGTTAAGTAAACATGAGTGTTTTAGTTGCAGGTAAGTTTTCATCAGTTCACGGCTTCACTCAGTTCAGTTTTTTATTTTTGTGTGTTTTTTCATGTGCAGACGGCCGAGTCACAAACATCTGATGTGTTCTGGTGGAAGGATTTTTATTACTCTGATTAATTCAACTTTAAAGCCAAATAAAAACAATGATAGAGAGAAAGGGACGAGCGAGCCAATGAAGCTGCAGTGTTGGGACAGAAATCCCAAACGAGCAGACAGACATGAATCTGATGCATTTTATGTTTTCTTTTGGATTCATCTTCATCATGAAACTTTGGGACCCTTTTTGACTCCCACACGATGAGTCTGTGGTTAGTCTGTGTACTTTGGGCTCGTGCAGACGGATCCGGGGCGGATGAAGATGTCTGGTTTTGTTTGTGTATCAGCTCCTGTATCATCCTGTCGGTGTGAATGTATTCTCTTTATCGAATGTTACTGAGAAATAAAAACGCTTTCAAATCAAAGATTCACTTCGGTTCTTTATTTTTAATCCAGTTTAAAATCTCTCCACCACCTCACACCAGATGTTCCTGACCAACATGGCCGTCTCTGTCTGACCTCTGACTATCACATTTAATGTTTCACTGTAAAATAAACCAGTCTGAACAGGATTAGAAGCCGCACTAACAGGCGATCAAAGCTCATTGCAAAAAGATTGTTTTTAGGTAAAATAAAAATTATCGCGACTAGAATCTTAAAACAAAAAATCTGATCCTGCACCTTCAAACAAGAGCTGGGACAAAGTCAATGTTTACAGGTTACAATTAAGTCCCAAGTCTTTGTCTAAAGTCCTGAGTCAAGTCCCAGAAAAAGACAGGCAAGTCCCGAGTCAAGTCCCAGATAAAGACAGGCAAGTCCCGAGTCAAGTCCAAGATAAAGACAGGCAAGTCCGGAGTCAAGTCCAAGATAAAGACAAGCAAATCCCGAGTCAAGTCCCAGATAAAGACAGGCAAGTCCCGAGTCAAGTCCAAGATAAAGACAGGCAAGTCCGGAGTCAAGTCCAAGATAAAGACAAGCAAATCCCGAGTCAAGTCCCAGATAAAGACAGGCAAGTCCCGAGTCAAGTCCAAGATAAAGACAGGCAAGTCCCGAGTCAAGTCCCAGATAAAGACAGGCAAGTCCAGAGTCAAGTCCCAGATAAAGACTGCAAGTCCCGAGTCAAGTCCAAGATAAATACAGACAAGTCCCGAGTCAAGTCCCAGATAAAGACAGACAAGTCCGGAGTCAAATCAGTCAAGTCCCAGATAAAGACACGCAAGTCCCGAGTCAAGTCCAAGATAAATACAGACAAGTCCCGAGTCAAGTCCCAGATGAAGACAGACAAGTCCCGAGTCAAGTCCCAGATAAAGACAGGCAAGTCCCGAGTCAAGTCCAAGATAAAGACAGGCAAGTCCCGAGTCAAGTCCAAGATAAAGACAGGCAAGTCCCGAGTCAAGTCCCAGATAAAGACTGCAAGTCCCGAGTCAAGTCCAAGATAAAGACAGGCAAGTCCCGAGTCAAGTCCCAGATAAAGACAGGCAAGTCCCGAGTCAAGTCCCAGATAAAGACAGGCAAGTCCCGAGTCAAGTCCCAGATAAAGACAGGCAAGTCCCGAGTCAAGTCCCAAATCAAGTCCTGACTAAAGACAGACACTATCTCTGGTCAGTCAGGACTTGCCTAAGTAAAGACGGGCTCAAATCAGGTCCCCAGTAATGACAAGGAAAGTCCAGAGTCAAGTCCCAAGACAGGCAGGTCCAAGATCAAGTCCAAAGTGAAAACAGGTGAGTCCCAAAACAAGTCCAAAGTAAATGCAGAAAAGTCCAGAGTAAACAATGCACCGACTTTGTCTCGTCTGTAGATCAGTTAAGTCCTCCTCATATCCACATCATGAACTCTTCATTAAGTAGAATTAAACTGAAATATAAACACACTTTTTAATAAACATTTAGGATTTAAATAATAATAATCAGCAGGAGGGTCTCCACGATGAACAGATCTCACATTAGGCCCCTCCCCCACAGCCTGAGATATTAACCACACCTACACTTCCCTAACGACCCTTTTAAAGATTTACATGAAGAGGAAACGATGTATTCTTTGGGATAAAAAAAGAGCAGTCTTTCGTTTTCTTTCTCGGCCTTCTACACATTTGTGTCTCTGCGGATTCAGCCCGACTGTTGAGCAGGTTTTTCTGCGACCTCTGACCTCTCTTCCTTCATTTCCATCCGGACAGAGAACAATCACAGTTGTGTTTTTATCACTTATTTGTGTCTTAAAGAGATCAGAGTCAGCGTGTAATCCGTCAGAACACGCAGATCAGAGCGCCAGTCTGTCGTCTCGTCCTGATTAAACACAGACACAGAGACACACACACACATCTACACACACAGGCACACGCACACAAACATGCACAGACACTCACACACACACCTATACACACAAGCAAACACACTCTCACACACAGATACACACACACACCTACACACAGACACGCACACACTCACAAACACAGGCGCTCACACACACAGAAACACACACACACTCACAGACACAGAAACGCACACACACACACACCTACACACACACACAGGTACATTAAGTGTTATCGGGGATCTCTGCATGTTTATTTTATTCCGAACACTTTAACGCAGCTCGTTTAATCTCGAGCTGTTGGCGAATCACGAGTCTCTTCGTGCCAGTTTGGACGGTTGTAAACACGGAGAGGTTTCAGCGTTCACAGCGGGGGGGCGGAGCCTCCTCTGATGGGGAACAATGCAGCTGGCTCGTTGTGAATGGAACTATTTCTTCTTGTAATTGGAGACTATCCATGTGCTAATTAGGCTCGTTTCAAAGTCGATTTTATGCAAATTTCTTGGAATTAAATTCACACAAATTTATCGCTTAAAGTCCAAATAAGTCTCAGAGTTTACGAGAACAAAGATTTATTCTTCATGAACAGAGAAAATCTTTTCAATCAGCAGATTAAAACATAACTTTATGGATCTCATCTCTCCGTCCTGTAAACCTCGCCGTCTTATCCCGTGGTCAGAGCGGAGACGCCCGAGCAGCTTTTACACATTTCAGCGCTCCTTCTGCTTCACTTTGAGGGCGTCCAAACGTAATCCTGATTACAGACGCCGTGCGAGGGGATGAAAACTCGTCCTTCTGTCACTCTGATTTATTTTAACTTGAATCATCAGGAGGGGGGCGGGGCTAAGAGCAATACTTGAAATTCACATCAAGAAGACACACAGACAGACAGACGCACACACACACACACACACACACACACTCACAGACACTAAGTTTTATATTCTTGGTATCGTGACGAGCCTGTTAGGGACTTAAAGGATGTTTTTTTTTCTGTTTGATTAACATTTCTATATCTGTGTTTTGTTTCCTGCAGATCCTGAAGTGATGAAGAACGAGCCGACCAATGAGGACGTCGGCGTTCCTGCTCCTGAATCAAACCCTGCAGACGCTAAAGAGCCGCGATCGGGGAAGAAGAGCCGAGTGGGAGACGAGTCTGACAGCGACTTTGAATCCGACCCTCCTTCTCCTAAGAGCAGCGAGGACGAGGAGCAGGAGGAGGACGAAGGCCTGAACAGCGAGCACGGTGAGGACACAGAGCCGGAGATTTCAGGACAGCGCCCCCTGCTGATGGACTCTGAAGAGGAGGAAGACGAAGACAAGCCCAGCTCAGAGTCAGACTGCGAGCGCGGCCGGGCCAAGACTCGCTCAAAGAAAGCCGCCGCAGCAGGTAAAGCGGCCACCAGGGGGAGCCCTCAGGAGTCAGGGATGATCACTCCTCCTCAGTCGCCCAGCAGGGGGCGAGCTGCTCCTGCTCAGGGGGCTGCTGTGGATGTGTTTGGTGCGGTTCCCTTTGTGGGAGGAGCTTCACCCGAGAGACCCGCGGAGAACTTGGACATCTTTTCCAAAGCCCCGTTCAGACAGGTGAGTCTGGAGCGGCGAGCTGCGGACGAGTTCGATGTTTTCACGAAAGCTCCGTTCACCAGAAATCGGAGTGGAGGAGACATCACCATGGGACAGACTCCGCCCATTTCTCCTGAAAGCATCGATATCTTTGGCTTCTCTCCCTTTCATCCCGGCCCGACAGACGCCCCGCCCACCACGTCCAGAAGCGCCGAAGACATTTTCCGGCCGTCCCACGACGAGTCCTCGAGTCCTCAGCAGCAGAGGCTGAAGCAGCGCAGCCTCCAGAAGCTCTCGTCGCGTCAGAGGAAAACCAAACAGGAGCCGGCGGCGGGTGGCAGCAACGGGAAACGCCACCACAGCACGCCGACCGGAGGACGCAAGAGCAACAAGGCCACGTACCGCACGCCAGAGCGGGTCCGCAGAAACAAGAAGGTCGGACGCAAAGACTCGCAGAGCAGCAACGAGTTCCTGAGCACGTCTGACTCGAAGGAGAACATCGGCGTGGATATCACCATGGACCAAGGAGCCGCCCTGCAGGTCGACGACCCTCTGCTCGACCCGTTTGGAGCCAAACCGTTCCACCCGCAGGACGCCGGCCGCTACCAAGGAATCCCAGAGACCCGGAGCGACGACGCCAAAAACAAGTCCTGGAGTGGGTCTTTTCATTCCACCTTGGAGGAGGGTAAAGCGATGGATGATTTCGGGGCGGTGCCCTTCACAGAGATGGTCGACGGCGGTGGACCTCAGCAGGCTCCGCCCACACAGCCAGTGGATCTCGACCCGTTTGGAGCGGCTCCGTTTCCCTCCAAACAGTAACTCTAATAGAATCTTCCAGTGACGGGGTAACCTGAAGGAAACGTCGTCAGCCAATCATGAGAGGACGAGCTAACAGCCTAACTCTTAACACGCCGCTCGGCGACTAAACGGTGACTTCCTGTAATCGCGACCACATATCTGTCTGCTGAACGCCTTTTAATGCTGCATCATGAAGACGTCTGAACATCCGACGTTCGAGCGCTTCTCTCCTTAAAGCTGCCTTCTGTTTTTTAGCACCATGAAGCCTTACCTGAGCTGGGCCCCGCCCCTCTCTGCACAGCACCTCGTCGTCATGGCGTCGGAGGAGTCGTTAACCACTTTGTCCTTTTAGACGTTCTCTATGCAGACGGCCGTCTCCACACTGCCCCCGTGTGGCGGGTTTTTGTTTTGACTCTTTGAATAGAAAGGGATGGATTTAATCTGCTCTTTTAAATTTTAGGCTTTAACTGTTTCCTGTTTTCTAACTGTTCACTTTCTTTTTTATTAATAACTCGACACATTCTGTTCTGAGAAGAAATAAAACGTCACATCAGATCACAAGTCCACGTTTGTGTTTATCAAACTTTAGGGGACATATGATAAACTTCTACAGTGTTTTTTATATTTGAGTAACCTGAGAGTCTACTGACCCACAACATGTGAAATAAACCATCCAGTCCTTTGTTTGTGGTCTGCATAAGTCTTACAACACAGAACAATGCTCTGTTTCAAATGTGTTCTGCTTGTGATGTCACAGTGGGATTCTGGTTAAAAAAAAAAAAAAAAAAGGTACCCAGATTTAGACCCAGGTGGTACCCAGACGTAGACCCGGACGTAGACTCAAGAGGGGACCCACACGTAGACCCAGAGGTACCCATACGTAGACCCAGTTGGTACCCAGACGTAGACCCAGAGGGACCCAGATGTAGACCCAGTTGGTACCCAGACGTAGACCCGGACGTAGACTCAGAGGGACCCAGACGTAGACCCAGTTGGTACCCAGACGTAGACCCAGTTGGTACCCACACGTAGACCCAGAGGATACCCAGACCCAGAGGGTACCCAGACGTAGACCCAGAAAGTACCCAGACGTAGACCCAGTTGGTACCCAGACGTAGACCCAGTTGGTACCCAGACGTAGACCCAGAGGGTACCCAGACGTAGACCCAGAAAGTACCCAGACGTAGACCCAGTTGGTACCCACACGTAGACCCAGAGGATACCCAGACCCAGAGGGTACCCAGACGTAGACCCAGAAAGTACCCAGACGTAGACCCAGTTGGTACCCACACGTAGACCCAGAGGATACCCAGACGTAGACCCAGTTGGTACCCAGACGTAGACCCAGAGGGACCCAGAGGGTACCCAGACGTAGACCCAGTTGGTACCCAGACGTAGGCCCAGAATGTCCGAGATGTAGACCCAGAAGGTACCCAGACATAGACCCAGAAGGTACCCAGACGTAGACCCAGAGGGTACCCAGACGTAGACCCAGTTGGTACCCAGACGTAGGCCCAGAATGTCCGAGATGTAGACCCAGAAGGTACCCAGACGTAGACCCAGAAGGTACCCAGACGTAGACCCAGAAAGTACCCAGACGTAGACCCAGTTGGTACCCACACGTAGACCCAGAGGATACCCAGACCCAGAGGGTACCCAGACGTAGACCCAGTTGGTACCCAGACGTAGACCCAGTTGGTACCCAGACGTAGACCCAGAGGGACCCAGAGGGTACCCAGACGTAGACCCAGTTGGTACCCAGACGTAGACCCAGTTGGTACCCAGACGTAGGCCCAGAATGTCCGAGATGTAGACCCAGAAGGTACCCAGACGTAGACCCAGAGGGTACCCAGACGTAGACCCAGTTAGTATCTACCCGCTCTTAAAAAAGTCATACGTCTCGTTATTGAGATAATTTATGTCTTTAATTCATAAAAAAAGATTTCATCTCAAACTTTGAAGTTAATAATGAAACAGCGGATTTGTATTTTCCCCTAATACTTTCTGTACATGGTGGACAGACCTCCTGCTAAGAGCTGCAGTGAGCCCTCTTTAAGATGGTGACCGTGTAGACACATCGCATCTACTTATCTACGAGGACGACACAAACACGACTCACTGAACACAAATAAGATCCTCGGACTACTCGTCTCATTTCTCTTAATACTGAGTAACTGTTCCTCCGTCCTGATCGTTCTCTGAAATGTGCCGTTTGAGATATCAGCTGATGAAGAGAGAGAGCTTGTATTTATGTTCAGTGTCCTTTCAAAATAAAAGAAAGATCAACACTAAAACTGATTGTACATGACACAGACTGAGGAGGGACTTAAATATTTATAAACATTAAAAACTGTTTAGTGTTTCAGACACATTTACGTTCAGCTGATTTAAGAAGAAGAGCGTCATGATGCGTCAGCTGATCAAACCCTGCAGCTGATTATGACGTCTGTCGCTCTGCAGACTTTCAGTGTTCAGAGTCTGAAGAACAGTCGACAGTGTTCCCGCTCAGCCTGCAGGTCAGAGGTCAGATCCTCAGGTGGACCGAAGCCTCGAGCAGCGGAGAGAGAGAGAGAAATGCTCAGAGAGATCACGGAGTGCTACATCAGTGCATGATGGGAAACTCTGCAGCCAATCGCCGACCTAGAGACAGAAACACAAGGCGTTAAAACAGCAGATAATTCACGGGAACTTTAACAGAGCGGGGGTGAAAGGTCACTCTTTCTATTTTCTAATTTAACAGCCTTAAGTGTGACGATATTTACGTTTATCTACAAGGCCGACACAACGTTTGTCCCAGAAACATCAAAGACAGAGAAATGAAAAGACGTGCTTACTGTCAGACAGCGCGAGGAGCAGAGTGCGTATCAGGCATGTTGGGGCGCGTTTGGGCAGGGCTGGCTGTGTCTGTACGCCATGATGAAACAGGACGACTGGTGCCACCAATAAAACATGAGAACCAGCAGCAGGTGCCACACCTGGTGACTGGAGCCCAGGTAGTTCAGCTGACCTGAAGAGAGACAGAAACATCACGATGAAATATCACTAAAAACATGTCTGCAATCAAACTCCTCTCCAACAGCTGCTGGAGCGTCTTCATCCTTACCCCTAAGGGAGGAGGGAGGGGGGTTAGGGTCGAGGAGGGTAAGGGTGTAGGGGGGTTAGGGTCCAGGGTTGAGGGTAAGGGTCTAGGGATGAGGCTAGAGGTGGAGGGAGGGGGGGTAAGGGTTGGAGGGGGGTAAGGGTCCAGGGTTGAGGGTAAGGGTCCAGGGTTGAGGGTAAGGGTCTAGGGATGAGGGTAAGGGTCTAGGGATGAGGGTAAGGGTCTAGGGATGAGGGTAAGGGTCTAGGGATGAGGGTAGGGGTGGAGGGAGGGGGGTTAGGATCCAGGGTTGAGGGTAGGGGTCTAGGGATGAGGGTAGGGGTGGAGGGAGGGGGGTTAGGATCCAGGGTTGAGGGTAAGGGTCCAGGGTAAGGGTCTAGGGATGAGGGTAGGGGTCTAGGGATGAGGGTAGGGGTGGAGGGAGGGGGGTTAGGATCCAGGGTTGAGGGTAAGGGTCCAGGGTTGAGGGTAAGGGTCCAGGGATGAGGGTAAGGGTCTAGGGATGAGGGTAAGGGTCTAGGGATGAGTGTAGGGTGGAGGAGTGGAGGGAGGGGGGTTGAGGGTAAGGGTCCAGGGTTGAGGGTAAGGGTCCAGGGTTGAGGGTAAGGGTCCAGGGTTGAGGGTAAGGGTCCAGGGTTGAGGGTAAGGGTCCAGGATTGAGGGTAAGGGTCTAGGGATGAGTGTAGGGTGGAGGAGTGGAGGGAGGGGGGTTGAGGGTAAGGGTCCAGGGTTGAGGGTTAGGGTCCAGGGTTGAGGGTAAGGGTCCAGGATTGAGGGTAAGGGTCCAGGATTGAGGGTAAGGGTCTAGGGATGAGTGTAGGGTGGAGGAGTGGAGGGAGGGGGGTTGAGGGTAAGGGTCTAGGGATGAGGGTAGGGTGGAGGGATGAGGGTAAGGGTCCAGGGTTGAGGGTAAGGGTCCAGGGTTGAGGGGAGTTCGTTGTTAAAAAAAGTTGAACAAAAGCTGAAAGTTAAACTGAGTCTCACCTGGGAAGTAACGTTCAGGAACCTTTGAAACGTAGAAAACGAGAGCTAACATGGCGATGAAGTACATGACGAGGACTCGAGGAACAAACGCCTGAAGGGAAATAAATATGTGTGATACGAGTTTTAATACCACGGCAACAAAAAAACATGTCAAGATATGGTATTGATTTTACTGTTACCATGGTTACTGAGTCAGTGCTCACCTGGACGAGCTCGGAGGAGAAGCCCCCGGTGAGGCAGATCCAGTGCACGGTGGGCACGAGGCCGTAGCCGGCCACAGAGCAGAAGATGAGCGAGCGGAGCTGCTTCCACTGTTTGCTCAGGTAGTGAGGGTGAATCTGAGCGAAGAACACCGCCAGGATCATCGCCAACACGGTCACCAGGTACACCTGCCGCCAGTACTGCAGGGACACAGGGGTCAAAGGTTAAAACACGCACCAGCTTTTAGAGGTTACTGAGAGACATCGGGACATTCAGAGGATTGTTTTGTTTTCATCAACAGCTCGTCAATACAAAACAACACAATTCAGTTTGTCCACCTTCAAAATAAAAGCATCACACTTCAGTTTGTCCACCTTCAAAATAAAAGCATCACACTTCTGTTTGTCCACCTTCAAAATAAAAGCATCACACTTCTGTTTGTCCACCTTCAAAATAAAAGCATCACACTTCAGTTTGTCCACCTTCAAAATAAAAGCATCACACTTTTGTTTGTCCACCTTCAAAATAAAAGCAACACTTGTTGTAATATTAGCCAGGGGGAAATGAAATTCACAGAGCAGAGGAGTAAATATTTATCAGCTGCAGCGTGCACAGCGAGCGTGTGATCGTGTGCCGTTAGGACCCGGTGTAAGAGAGTCTACGGCTGCATGTTCATGTGTTTTCACACAAAGGGATTCCTGCTTAGACAGCTGTTGATTTTGTGTTCAATCATAGTGGGTCCCTCTCACCCCCCGCGTACTGTACTGGCCCCACAGCTTGCAAAGCAACAACGAATGGAGGTGAAGTTACAAACATTTCCGGTGGCGTGCAGCGTGTAAGGTCTCAGTCGACCCTAAGATACAAACAAAGGTAGAATAGAACTGTGAGTACGCTGTGTGTGTTTGAACAGTCTCCACCTGTTTGCTCGTCGTCCTGATATTAAATCAAACTGAAGTGGAGTGCTGGCGCTTTCTGAAACTTCACAGTCTGGACGGGCTCGTCTCCGTCCCTTCTGTCCCTGTGTGTGTGTGTGTGTGTGTGTGTGAGGATGTAGGCCTCCGTCCAGTCACACGTCCTCTTCTAACGAGTCCTGCTGAATTTCACAGTGAATAAATTTGCACCCAGAACAAGGCCCCGCTCTGCTGCAGCCAATTTCTGAAGCTCTCCTCTCGTCCTCACAGACACGGCGTTCTCTCCTCCAAATCTGCATCTCCAAAAAACACGCCGAGTCGCAATCGGCTAAATATAAAAGCAGTTTTTCCTTCGGGGACTTGGCGTGCTACGGGAGTGGAGCCACCCAGAAGCAGAGACCGAGTCTTGGCAGGGACGTGAGGGGGGTGGTGGTGGGGGGGGGCCCTTCACTGTGACGGCTCCCAGACTTGCGAACGTCATATGGTGGGGAACAGGAGTGACGGACCGCTCCGTGAACGCCGCCATCTGGTTTGAGCTGGAGCAGATTTCAGCTGCGTTCTGGGGGCAAAATAAGCCGACGCGTCCAACATGCGGGGGAAAGAGAACAGTACGGAGCTCAGCCAAACACTCGAGCAGGAAAATAAGATGGTGGTGGGCGGCTGGATGGAGGAACTGAACAGGTTTGTGTCATTGGAGGCGGGTTTCCAAACGGCGTGCGGCAAAGGTGGCGTGTTGCTTCTTCACCGGGAACAATGAGTCAACGAGCAGAGCGAGACTGAGAATCCACATTTATTCAATTAGTGACAAAGAAGAGGAGGGTTTGAATCCTCCAGAGAGGACACACACACACACACACACACACACACACACACACACACACACACACACACACACACACACACACACACACACACACACACACACACACACACACACACACACACACACACACACACACACACACACACACACACACACACACACACACACACACACACACACACACACACACACAATATGGGAGGTAGAGCCTTCAGTTATCAGACCTGCTCTTCAGTAGTTCTGATGTCATCGTCAGACTTCGAGCTCCTGTGTGTGTGTGTGTGTGTGTGTGTGTGTGTGTGTGTGTGTGTGTGTGTGTGTGTGTGTGTGTGTGTGTGTGTGTGTGTGTGTGTGTGTGTGTGTGCGCGCAGCATGAACTGGGACTCACATTGTTGCAGTAGAAGGTGTAGAAGACTCCGGGGACGTAGCAGCCCAGGATGCCGATGGAGACCCCGGCGTAGTCCAAAGCCATCCAGCGGCGGCTGGTCTTCTCCGAGCGGTGGCAGCAGAAAACGTGATAACCCACGGAGCACAGCATGCACAGCTGAGGAGACGAGGAGGAGGGGGAGGTTTAATAACAGAGGAGACGTGAGAGGAACAAGCAGACATCAAGAAGAAAATATTTATGATTTAATGAGAGGTGTCCGAACATGCCTCGTCTCTAAAATCTGATTATTTTTTAAATGTTGGACCTGAAGACTCTGGTGTTCAGCTCAGACCAGCCAACTGCTGGAGCGATTATCTTTCATTTGTTCAAAGAGAACTGCCAATATTGTGGAGGAGGTCTGATGTCCCTCTGCAGACACTCAGATTAAGGTAACACCAGGAAATCAGCACACATTCAGTTTCCAACATATCTGGCTCGTCTGAAATGAGCACATTGCTCAGCACAAGGAGAAGCGAGCTGTAGCTGAACCTGGAACACAAACATGATGTTCAATACGACCTGCTGAGGTAACCTTGGAGGAAAAGAACAACCAGAAAAAATATCTCTCTGAATTCATCCGATCTGGTTCTTTATTCACCGAGTAACAGATTGTTAGAGTTTGATCTGAAAATGTGCCGCAAAACAGGGTTCATGTTTAAACACGTTTTCATGTTTGAAGCACAAATCTGTCACTGCGGCTAAAGAAATCAAACGTTCTGCAAGAAGGTCGTCATGACAACAGAATTTTCAAACTTTATCGAACAATGATACCTGTTTGATACCACATCAACAAGAAATAAAGTCCTATATTGGCACTTAATTAACCGATATTTGTCTGTAATTTGTGATGGATTCAATCTCTCCCACACACGTCTGTCTGATTTTTTTTAAAGCTTCTGTAAAACTCCAGATAAGATAAGGAGGAGTGAAGTATTTAGCAGCATGAGGAAAAGTTCGAACAACTCTGAAGTCTCTAAATGTTCCAAAAATCAGTTGTTCCCCTACTCCGGTTTTCTACAGTTGTGAAAGGAGCAAGATCCGGTTCCGGTTAAAACACATTTTAAACAGAACTGAAAGGTTGTATGTGAAGTGATTGAACCTTTATTGTGAAAAAATGAAGGTTGAAGACCCTGAATTTCAAGGTTGAAGATCCCCCTTCAGCAGCTGCTTGGTCTGAATTAACCTGAAACACTTGGGCCCTGTACCTGGAAGCAGAAGAGAGCGATGGAGTAGATGACGTAGTCCTCTCTGGAGGCGCCGAAGGCGGGCAGCACCGACGACATGTTGTAGACCCCGATGA
Organism: Labrus bergylta; assembly: GCF_963930695.1. Lineage (NCBI taxonomy): Eukaryota > Metazoa > Chordata > Actinopteri > Labriformes > Labridae > Labrus > Labrus bergylta. The sequence goes on from NC_089196.1 coordinate 35,639,588, forward strand.
AGAAGAAGAGCAGGAAGCCCAACAGATGGCTCCAGATATTCCCCGTCTCATTGGACAGCATGAAGATGCTGCAGAGGCGAGACAAAAAGAACCCTGAATCAGTGAACATGGCGTCCAGGCGTCCATCCAAGACGAGATCCAAGGAGAGATCGATCTACAGCTCATGTCCTGAAGGCGAGGAGCAGCGATCGACACGTCCTGCTTTATTAAGAACGTAAACACAGAGAGACACTTTATCCACTTGAAGTTTGTCTCACCTCTTGATGCAGAGTCTGGAGGGCAGGTACGCTCTGTATCCGTCCGTGATGTACGGGTTCTCCCTCAGGAACACGGGGATCTGTTCGTACGTGTACAGACGGATTCCTCGAGGAACCAGGACGGGCCAGTACTGATACCCTCCCAGCTCGATGTAGTGGGACGTCTGAGCGCTCTTTGGCGCTTTCTGAGGCATGGCTGGACCACAGGTGGGCGCTTTCGTCACACCTGACGCTGAGGACAGAAAGACACGTCACAATGTTTCACTGAGACTGTTCATTAAAGTCTGTTAATCTAACGACCAACAGTATCGACAAAGCACGCAAGCTTTAAAAAAGACATTTCATAAGACAGGTGTGTTGGAGAGGTTTTAACTAAAGCGTGTTTAACTTCACATGTACAGTAAATGCCGTGCTGAAGAGGGAGGTGTTATGGTGTAACGAGTGACCGTGTTAACTGGTGACTTTTAGCCGAGTCGTGTCTTTACGACAGTTTTTAATGAGAGTCATAATTAAGTAATCTGATATTCATTTGATGAAAACCGAAACAACTTAACGTTTAAAACATCTAGTCTACATAAACTTCCACAAACAGACACATTCGGCAGGAAGTCACCAGTTAACACGGTCACTCTTTCCGCCGTAACACCGGCAGTAAGCTCCGTATTAAGCGGTCGTAAAGTCGTGATTTTGTTGACATAACGGTGTTTTTTAATGTGTCACGATGAGCCGACTGGAGCCGATAAACCAACTGAACTTAAACTCGTTCAGGCTGAAGTGTAATCACGTGAATAAATACATATAAACACATAAATCTTCAATAATCAGGATTATTCTTCGGAGTTTGGTGACCTGAGGCTAATCACAGCTCCTGTCTAAACAGGCTAATTTACAGGCTAGCTAACCCGCTTAGTTTAAAGCTAAATAATGTGAAAACAAACTCACCTTTTAATTTGGTGTATGAACACTTTGACCCATTTCCTGTCTTATTAAACGAACTGCGCATTTATTAACACTGAAAGGCTTTAAGCATGAAACAACGTAGTGCTTATTAAGTTTCGGCTAACATCTTCCAAATCACCAGTGACGTCATGACCGACGGACCCCTCTCAGCGTGCCCGAGGACCGCCTGAACAGAAAGAGTTTGTTTATGTCTGTCAACAAAAAGCAGTAAACCGGTGGAAGAGGCGCGTTAACCGACTGAATTTATTTATTTAACTCTTTATTTGGTCCTTCCTCTCTCCACCACCAGGGGGGGGCAGACGCTGTGATGACTGCAGGAGATTCTTCTCTCTCCTCTCCTTACAACAGTGAGTGAGAAAACAATTAAGAGATCGACTTCTGGCAAGAGAAGTGGTTCAGATAGAAGTGATTGTACCCGACCTAAAAAGCCTCTGCATGTTTCTAATAAGCTCCACGAGCAGAAACGTGCTCAAACTAGGATCAATATTGGAGATGCTTTTGAAAAATGGAGAGAGGTTAGAACACAGAAAGGTTTACAGACCCATGCAGAGCTGGATAAACACTGAAGCTTCAGAGTCCACCACATGGTGACCTGAGTGAGCATCCACTCTAGAGAGGAGGGGGGGAGACAGCTCTCTATGATGTTTAGAATTTAAACTGCAGTACCCATTTTAAACACTAGGGGTCAGAGTTACATACTGCTCTGCTCGCCTGTTGCTCGCTGTCATCAGAGATGGTCGTCAGAGCGAGCGTCCTCTCAGGTGTGAGAGATGTTGGAGGATTCCCTGAGGAGGGAGTAACACCCCTCCCTCCCTCTCGTGTTTATTCCCGCCTTTAATTGCCTCGTTGGCGACTGGAAGTGTGCTCTTCATTATCACGTCTAATACACCTCTCAGCACAAAGTGTCAGCTGCCAAGTTCAGACGCTAACTCGAGATAGAAGCTTCAGCGAGGACGAGAGTCACACGCTGAAGCTCAGAGGCTTTCACTGATTTAGTTTGAAGTGTGAAGGGATGAAATACAAAGAGACTTAAGCAGGAAGCTGAAAGCTGAGTGTGTTTACACTAAAATGTCTATTAACGGCCCGGGCTCTTTCTCCCTTCAGTCTGCAAAATGAGCCAGACTTTATTTAGGCGAGGCGTCTGTATGAGACGACCTTCAAGTGTTTTCAAACAGAACTCAATGACAGCAAAGGAGAGACTCTGAAACATTTATACCAGGAAGAATGTTTCCCTGTGCTCAAAGTCACATATAAAGAAACGAGGCATCACGGCCTGCACACACACAGCAGCATCATTCTGTCTTTCATCTTTGTTTTTATTGTCATGCAGATTTTTGTATTTATTAAGCGAGGCAGAGGGTCCTCTAGTTAAGAGGTGCAGCATCACCTTTAAATGGGCTTTTATTTTGAAGGTTTACAGTGATAATATTCAGAATTACAATTAATGTCAAACAGATCATTTGTTAATAGTTTGGGTTTAAAACAGAACTCCTGCTTGCAGCTCTGAATCAACTTCACTCCTGACCAATCACATGTCATCAGTAACTCCGCCCCCAGAATGTAAAGACCGTCTGAAAACATCATGAGCTCAAAAACTCTGAATCAGATCCAATCAGACCCAAGACACTCTACTGAAGCCTGAGGACTCATGATGAAGACTCTCCTCCTCCTCTCTCCTCTCTCCTCCTCCTCCTCTCTCCTCCTCCTCTCTCCTCCTCCTCCTCTCTCCTCTTCCTCTCTCCTCTTCCTCCTCTCTCCTCCTCCTCCTCCTCCTCTCTCCTCCTCCTTCTCTCTCCTCCTCCTCTTCCTCTTCTCTTCTCCTCTCCTCTCCTCCTCTCTCCTCTTCCTCCTCCTCCTCTTCCTCCTCTCCTCCTCTTCCTCCTCTCCTCTCCTCCTCCTCCTCTTCCTCCTCTCTTCTCCTCTCCTCTCCTCTCCTCTCCTCTCCTCCTCTTCCTCCTCTCCTCTCCTCTCCTCTCCTCTCCTCTCCTCTCTTCCTCCTCTCTTCTCCTCTCCTCCTCTCTCCTCTTCCTCCTCTTCCTCCTCTCCTCTCCTCCTCCTCCTCTTCCTCCTCTCTCCTCCTCCTCCTCTTCCTCCTCTCTTCTCCTCTCCTCTCCTCTCCTCTCCTCTCTTCCTCCTCTCTTCTCCTCTCCTCTCCTCTCCTCCTCCTCTTCCTCCTCCTCCTCCTCCTCCTCTCTGATTCTCTGACACTATCTGTCATCGTCCTCGTTCTCCACAGTCTTTGTCTTTGATTCTCGTCCTCATTTTTCTGTCAGAGTTAACTGAGAGGAATGTGCGGCGCTGTAATTGTGCGTTCAGTCTGCGTGTAATGGCACATGAAATTAAAGTGCTCCTCCTCTTCACACACTGAATGTTTCTTATGAAAGCAGGAGGTGGTGTGTGTGTGTGTGTGTGTGTGTGTGTGTGTGTGTGTGTGTGTGTGTGTGTGTGTGTGTGTGTGTGTACAGAGACTGTAAGTCCTCGATGTTTCCAGAGTTTAAATTTAACTAAGAACCGACTGAGGATGAAATCTGCTAAAACTATCTCTGAATTACATCTTCATAAGTTCTGAACAGGTATACTAACATTCTGCTGTGAGACAGGTGTATAGAGACAGGTGTATAGAGACAGACAGGTGTATAGAGACAGGTGTATAGAGACAGACAGGTGTATAGAGACAGGTGTATAGAGACAGACAGGTGTATAGAGACAGACAGGTGTATAGAGACAGGTGTATAGAGACAGACAGGTGTATAGAGACAGACAGGTGTATAGAGACAGGTGTATAGAGACAGGTGTATAGAGACAGACAGGTGTATAGAGACAGACAGGTGTATAGAGACAGGTGTATAGAGACAGACAGGTGTACAGAGACAGACAGGTGTATAGAGATGTGAACAGGGACAGAGATCAAACACAAAAACCCCTCAGAGTGGATCTCTGAATGAGACCTGAATTTGAAGCCCGTGTGAGGACAGGTACTTTATGAATCCTCTGCAGCGGGTCTCGTCCTGTCAGACCTCCTCGCTGTGGATGAGTCTGCAGGAATGTTTTTAAGAACTGGACAGCCTCTCTTCAAACGCCTCTTTATTACTTTTTAGCGTTTATTTCTCATTTCTGTCTTTATATTTGGGTCGTCTCAGTTTTGGGTGTTCGGTGCAGCTGAGCTCTCGGGGCTGCAGGACGGTTTGAAAGGTTACCTCTGAAACTGCGAGCACAAAGCTCTCAGACATCACAGGCTCGGAGCAGAAACCCGCCCGCCGTGCCAGCTCTCGACAGGCCCCCCTTTGCAGAGCTAACGCGGCCTCGCGGCGGCTTGTGCTCGTCAGCGGCCGGCTGGTCTCATTGGTTTTATTTATAGTCGGCGCCACAAGACATCTGCTGCAGACGAGCCCGTGTCCTCGCCGTGCGTCCGCAGCAGCAGCAGCAGCAGCAGCAGCAGCGCACAGAGGGAGCTTGTCAATGAAGGCCGAGTGTTGGCGAGGACGGTCGGAAGAGGAGAGACGGCCGCAGCTTCCTCTAACAGGACGGGTGTCCCCTCCGATCGCTCTCTGTGCAGCTCTGATGGACCACACGCACACACACACACACACACACACACACACACACACACACATACACACACACACACAGACACACACACACACACACACACACACACACACACACACAGACACACACACACACAGCGAGGCTTCACACTGAGTGCAGGCTCGTGTGTTAGCGATGTTTACTCGATCTGAGAGCTGTTGTTTGTTTGGTGTCTTCAGTCTGCTTGTTCTCGCCGTTATTTTGGGACGCTGACACTCGGCCGCGGCGCTGCAGTCGTGTGATGTGACCTCGCCTTTTCCTCCCCCCCACCCCCCTCAGTGTCACACAGAGACCGTCTGAGCGGGCTGCAGTCTGTGACACAAAGCTCAGAGGACAGGTCTGAGCTCTCCAGCCGAGCGGGGGGGGGGGTCACACGGACACACGGGGAGGATGTGTGTGTGTGTGTGTGTGTGTGTGTGTGTGTGTGTGTGTGTGTGTGTATGTGTGTGTTAAAATACTGTTTACATGTTCCTGAAAAGACCAGACTGGAGACAGACGACAGTAAACCAAATATCTCACTCTCAGTGGTCACTTCATGTTATGTGTGTATCCATATCAACACATTCACATATAAGAAGTCTAACTGATCCACGACCTGTGTGGAGGTGACCTGTGTAGAGGTGACCTGTGAGGAGGTGACCTGTGTAGAGTCGACCTGTGTAGAGTCGACCTGTGTAGAGGTGACCTGTTTGGTGACCTGTGAGGAGGTGACCTGTGTGGTGACCTGTGAGGAGTTGACCTGTGTGGAGGTGACCTGTGTGGAGGTGACCTGTGAGGAGGTGACCTGTGTGGAGGTGACCTGTGAGGAGGTGACCTGTGTGGAGGTGACCTGTGTGGAGGTGACCTGTGAGGAGGTGACCTGTGAGGAGGTGACCTGTGTGGAGGTGCCCTGTGTGGAGGTGACCTGTGAGGAGGTGACCTGTGTGGAGGTGCCCTGTGTGGAGGTGACCTGTGAGGAGTTGACCTGTGTGGAGGTGACCTGTGAGGAGGTGACCTGTGTGGAGGTGCCCTGTGTGGAGGTGACCTGTGAGGAGGTGACCTGTGAGGAGGTGACCTGTGTGGAGGTGACCTGTGTAGAGGTGACCTGTGAGGAGTTGACCTGTGTGGAGGTGCCCTGTGTGGAGGTGACCTGTGAGGAGGTGACCTGTGAGGAGGTGACCTGTGTGGAGGTGCCCTGTGTGGAGGTGACCTGTGAGGAGGTGACCTGTGAGGAGGTGACCTGTGTGGAGGTGACCTGTGTAGAGGTGACCTGTGAGGAGGTGACCTGTGTGGAGGTGACCTGTGTGGAGGTGACCTGTGTAGAGGTGACCTGTGTAGAGGTGACCTGTGTGGAGGTGCCCTGTGTGGAGGTGACCTGTGAGGAGGTGACCTGTGAGGAGGTGACCTGTGTGGAGGTGACCTGTGTGGAGGTGACCTGTGTAGAGTTGACCTGTGTAGAGGTGACCTGTGTAGAGTCGACCTGTGTGGAGGTGACCTGTGTGGAGGTGACCTGTGTAGAGGTGACCTGTGTAGAGGTGACCTGTGTAGAGGTGACCTGTGTAGAGTCGACCTGTGTGGAGGTGACCTGTGTAGAGTTGACCTGTGTGGAGGTGACCTGTGTAGAGGTGACCTGTGTAGAGTCGACCTGTGTGGAGGTGACCTGTGTAGAGGTGACCTGTGTAGAGTCGACCTGTGTAGAGGTGACCTGTGTAGAGTCGACCTGTGTGGAGGTGACCTGTGTGGAGGTGACCTGTGTGGAGGTGACCTGTGTGGAGGTGACCTGTGTGGTGGTGACCTGTGTGGAGGTGACCTGTGTAGAGGTGACCTGTGTGGAGGTGACCTGTGTAGAGTCGACCTGTGTGGAGGTGACCTGTGTGGAGGTGACCTGTGTGGAGGTGACCTGTGTGGAGGTGACCTGTGTAGAGTCGACCTGTGTAGAGTCGACCTGTGTGGAGGTGACCTGTGTAGAGTCGACCTGTGTGGAGGTGACCTGTGTAGAGTCGACCTGTGTGGAGGTGACCTGTGTGGATGTGACCTGTGTGGATGTGACCTGTGTAGAGTCGACCTGTGTAGAGTCGACCTGTGTGGAGGTGACCTGTGTGGAAGTGACCTGTGTGGAGGTGCCCTGTGTGGAGGTGACCTGTGAGGAAGTGACCTGTGAGGAGGTGACCTGTGAGGAGGTGACCTGTGTAGAGGTGACCTGTGTAGAGGTGACCTGTGTAGAGTCGACCTGTGTGGAGGTGACCTGTGTAGAGGTGACCTGTGTAGAGTCGACCTGTGTAGAGGTGACCTGTGTAGAGTCGACCTGTGTAGAGTCGACCTGTGTAGAGTCGACCTGTGTGGAGGTGAACTGTGTAGAGGTGACCTGTGTAGAGTCGACCTGTGTGGATGTGACCTGTGTGGATGTGACCTGTGTAGAGGTGACCTGTGTAGAGTCGACCTGTGTAGAGGTGACCTGTGTGGATGTGACCTGTGTGGATGTGACCTGTGTGGATGTGACCTGTGTAGAGGTGACCTGTGTAGAGTCGACCTGTGTAGAGGTGACCTGTGTAGAGTCGACCTGTGTAGAGTCGACCTGTGTAGAGTCGACCTGTGTGGAGGTGACCTGTGTAGAGTTGACCTGTGTGGAGGTGACCTGTGTAGAGGTGACCTGTGTAGAGTCGACCTGTGTGGAGGTGACCTGTGTAGAGGTGACCTGTGTAGAGGTGACCTGTGTGGAGGTGACCTGTGTGGAGGTGAACTGTGTAGAGTTGACCTGTGAGGAGGTGACCTGTGTGGAGGTGACCTGTGTGGATGTGACCTGTGTAGAGTCGACCTGTGTGGAGGTGACCTGTGTGGAAGTGACCTGTGTAGAGGTGACCTGTGTGGAGGTGACCTGTGTGGAGGTGACCTGTGTGGAGGTGAACTGTGTGGAGGTGAACTGTGTGGAGGTGACCTGTGTGGAGGTGAACTGTGTGGAGGTGAACTGTGTGGAGGTGACCTGTGTAGAGGTGACCTGTGTGGAGGTGAACTGTGTAGAGGTGACCTGTGTGGAAGTGACCTGTGTAGAGGTGACCTGTGTAGAGGTGACCTGTGTGGAGGTGAACTGTGTGGAGGTGACCTGTGTGGAAGTGACCTGTGTAGAGGTGACCTGTGTAGAGGTGACCTGTGTGGAGGTGACCTGTGTGGAGGTGAACTGTGTGGAGGTGACCTGTGTGGAGGTGAACTGTGTGGAGGTGACCTGTGTAGAGTTGACCTGTGTGGAGGTGACCTGTGTGGAGGTGTGCAGTGTAGCTACAAGCAGTAAACGTACAGACTACGTCCTGCAGGGGGCGGGGCTTCTGGGGCTTCTCTTCCACCTTTAAAGAGTTTTTCAGGTTGGAGGTCATATGTGGAGCCGTACTTCATGAAATACAAAATATAAAAAGTCATAATGAAAAGTAGCGCCTCTAAATGTCCCAGCTCTGATGTCTGAGTCGTCCTCGGAGCATCTGGACCTCGGAGCTCTTTCTGGGAAATGAAATGTGTCTCTGCTTTGTCTCCTTAGACTTATATTATTATTATTATTTTTCTAGTAAAGTTTCATCTGCGTAACAATATTGAAAGGCATTAGTGTTAATCCACCGAGCTTCCTTTTACTTTTTTTTTGACTGCTCGGGGATACATCTGGTCGCCAGTCTTGTAATTCCGTCAGGGATTCAGAAGAAAAGCGAAAACAATTTGAGCACAGCGGGCGGATTAGGACGAGGGCAGGGTGCTGTTTGAGGACTCTGAGCTGCTCAATAAGATTAAAGCGGCTGCATGTGTTGCACTTTCTGCTGCTGGATGAAACTTTGTGTTAATCCCCGATGGATCTCCGAGTGTAAGCCCATCCTCCGACAAACTGTTCAGGCTTTCTGACACAAAGAGTGTGTGTGTGTGTGTGTGTGCCTGTTGTTTTCCACAATAAGCCCTTTAACACACCGCTGAGTGGACATCAGACCTGCATATTGCACTTATCCTCTCTCTACATGGGACGCAGATTGATTTTCACAAAGAAGATTGAGATTATAAAATGATGTAATTGTTCATTTTTTAATAAGTGAAAAAGCTTTTTCTTCCTCTGTGTGTGATTGTTGTGTGTTCTCTTTCACCTCTCCACCTTTTACAAATACTCACCTAAAAACCTCTCGTTTCCTGTTGGGGGTCGCGACCTCCAGCAGCTCAGGTCACAGCTGATCACAGGAGGGACGGATCTGCCTTCATGTTTTTCATGCACTCAGCAGGAGGGCTGGACACAACTTTTTTTTATTTTCTCTACATCCAGAATCAAACAAGTCTCCAGGATTTATCTGGTCCCCATGAACAGGTCTCACATTAGGCCCCTCCCCCACATGTGACTATAACCACGCCCCCATGACACTAAGGAGCCTGTCTGATTATTTTATCAGACAGGTGAGGAAGACGAGGAGACTGCAGGTGAACTGCTGCCATGGTAACGTTGGGATTTGTGGGTCAAACTGCACGAATCCTAACGTTGCCTAAGTTCTCGTTCAGACGGCGTTCAGGAGTCAAACGATTTCGTTCATTAGTCATGATTCATTCAGCTCAGAAATCTGTGTTTGTAGCCAAGATATTTATCCTTAAGTTAATATAAAGAGTTCATCCTCATGTTGGTTTAATCAGACTCCAACTACAGATTTATTAAAGGACCAATCAGGGCGCCCTTCCTCCATCCGGGGCGCCACCTTCCCTCGTCTGTGGATGGTTAGAAACCATCGCTGGATGGTTAGAAACGCTCCACGGTCTGAACTCAGGATGAATTAAGGGCCGATGTAGACAGACTCTGGTCAAACTGATGATGGAGGAATGGTGAAACAATTTTTTTGTTATTTTCTGAACTAAACACAGAAACTTTCCTGAAAGAATAAATCGTCTCTCTGGAACTGTTTAGAGTTTAAAGCCTGGCTCACACTGTGTGATTTTTCCCCGATTGTATAAAAGTCGGTGTGGCATGTCAGCTCACACTGTACGACTGAATCATTTACGACGCCCGACCAGACCTTCAGATTGACGTGCTCACACTGTACGACCCGATTGTTGGGCACAGCCGGAGAGCTCACACTGTACGAGTGAAATCTGGACGGAGCGTTGACAATTGTTAATAAAGTTTCATTTGAAAAAAACAAAGGACGACGGTCAGTGAAAGAGAAGAAAGTGGAAGTTGTTGTAGGATATAGAAAAATTGATACAATCGTAGATATATGGAGACAAGTTTCAGAAAAGTGCTGCACTGATGATCTGTACAGAAAAGTTAAAATAGAAAAAAGACGTCTGGTTGTGTCCTGCCGCTGGTCGCCATGACTACAGTCCTCCCTTGTCTCTTGTGATTATATTGTAGTCACACACAACTTCTGCCGGACCCTTTCATATTTTAAATTCTAAATATTAAACATGTTTGAGATAAATTGGGGCGTCCCCGAAGATCTTTGTACCGCTCACACTACGAGATGATCTGAGCAGATAATCGGGTCCGAGCAGTCGGGAGAGACTCTGCGACTGTCGGGAAGAATCGGAGCTCAAATCGGCCCAATTATCCTGCAGTGTGAGCCGAGCTTCAGAGCGACCAGGAGAGATACGAGGCTTTTTACCTTCAAACAGTTACAGAACAAATGTTCCTCTGAGGACGGTTTGTGTGTATGTGTGTGTGTCTGCACTCATGCCCTTTTATGGGCGTCCAGAGAAAGTGGAAATGAGAATGATGATAAAACAAGTTGAACATTTATAAATGAACCTCTAAGACATCAGCTTCCCCGCCCGCTCTCTCCGTCCCTACTGGCGAGACCTTCATGAAACTTCAGAATCCACATCGAGTATCAGCGAGGAAACAAGCTTTATGAAACGCTTTCACTCTTTGTACTTCCCAGCCACCGTAGAAACAATGCAAACATGAAATACTGACTCATCACAACATTTACATCTACGGCTCCTCCTCAGACATGTTATTTATGGTTACCATGACGACCTGTTGTATGAACCGTTTGATGAACACAGTCTGCTCTCACAGGCAGAGGCAGGCTGCAGTTCAGCGTGTGTCCTGTAGAGGTCACTGTGTCCCTGCTGTTGGTGAGAAGCAGCTGGAGAGGAAGACGATGACACACTCGATCATTTTAAAGAGCCAATCAGGAGAGAGATCAGCTCTTTGTTTACATGTTGATCTTTAAGAGTCATAAAAATAATTAATGTAAACAAATTAATTAATGTATTCATGTTGCTGCACTCCTTAATACACACCTTTATTATTTGTGTGTGTGAGTGTGTGTGTCTCTCTCTCTGTATGTGTGTTTGTGTGTGTGTGTGTGTGTGTGTCTCTGTGTGTGTGTGTGTGTGTGTGTCTCTCTCTCTGTATGTGTGTTTGTGTGTGTGAGTGTGTGTGTCTCTCTCTCTGTGTGTGTGTGTGTGTGTCTGTATAATAGTAATAATAATCATCACACTTTTTTTTTAAAGATTTACTTTTGGGATTTTTGTGCCTTTAATGGAGAGATAGGACAGTGGATAGAGTCAGAAATCAAGAGAGAGAGAGAGAGAGAGAGAGAGAGAGAGGAATGACATGCAGGAAAGGAGCCACAGGTCGGAATTGAACCCGAGCCACCCGCTTGGAGGACTACAGCCTCCATACATGGAGCACGCTCACTAACCACTGCACCACCAGAAACACCTTTTTAATCGTCCTTTCTTCTCCCTCCGTGTCTCTCTCTGAGCTGCTCGTTGTGTTTCATTTCTTTTTGCTGACGTTTATTTTGAACGTGTTTTCTGACGTTTCATTTTCTCGTTGAGTTTTAAACGTCTTCTGTCCTGCTGTAAATACTAACCCTCCTTTAAGTCCAGTCCTCTTCACTCGTCTGGCCTCACAACTCAGAATCAGAATTGAAATCATTATTTAGACTTCAGACTTTATTGTCCCCAAGGGGAAATAACCAAAGAACAATCACACACAGAAAACAGAGATAGGCAAAAAGTGAAGAGGTCCCACTCTGGCCTGTTCAGCGAGAACAAAGATAAAAACATGTTAAAACACAAGAACATAGTAGAGCTTCATCATTCATTTAGCTAAATATCCAACATTTTAAAACGGTTTAACTTCCTTTTTTGAGTAAATCAAATTTTTTTAACAAACGTCCTTATCAAAGTCTCTTTTTGTGTTTTATTTTCATGATGTTATTTTGTTTCACAGGAGAAAATTAACATTAAAGAGTTTTAACTGAAAATTCATATGTTGAATATTTATAATTATTTGCAGAATCAAAGATGGACGCTTCTTCAGCATCTCACTTTAATTCTCTTTGTCTGAAGTCAAAATGATTCAAAGACACAAAATGAAAAATATTTCCATCAAATATTAAAGTCAAGAGATTCAAAATATTTTGATAAGAACACGACGACTCCTCGCTGCAGGACAATCAGAGAGTGAAGACTGCAGTTCACTTCAGAGGCAGCAGGTGGTGCTCTGGCTCCGCGGTGCGCCCCCCTTTACACAGACATCAGAGAGTGGAGCGCCAGGAGGATCATCAATAAAGAGTCATGTTAGAGATGGTCTATGACGAGCTGGAGCGTCTGAGCGGACATGAGGGACACAGGGGGAGACGAGGGGAGACAAGGGACACCATGGGACATGATGGGAGACGAGGGACATGATGGGAGACAAGGGGAGACGAGTGACATGATGGGAGACGAGGGACATGATGGGAGACGAGTGACTTGATGGGAGACGAGTGACATGATGGGAGACGAGGGACATGATGGGAGACGAGTGACTTGATGGGAGACGAGGGGAGACGAGTGACATGATGGGAGACGAGGGACATGATGGGAGACGAGTGACTTGATGGGAGACGAGTGACATGATGGGAGACGAGGGACATGATGGGAGACGAGTGACTTGATGGGAGACGAGTGACATGATGGGAGACAAGGGGAGACGAGTGACATGATGGGAGACGAGGGACATGATGGGAGACGAGTGACTTGATGGGAGACGAGTGACATGATGGGAGACGAGGGACATGATGGGAGACGAGTGACTTGATGGGAGACGAGGGGAGACGAGTGACATGATGGGAGACGAGGGACATGATGGGAGACGAGTGACTTGATGGGAGACGAGTGACATGATGGGAGACGAGGGACATGATGGGAGACGAGTGACTTGATGGGAGACGAGTGACATGATGGGAGACAAGGGACACGAGGGGAGACGAGTGACATGATGGGAGACGAGTGACATGATGGGAGACGAGGGGAGACGAGTGACATGATGGGAGACGAGGGACATGATGGGAGACGAGTGACTTGATGGGAGACGAGTGACATGATGGGAGACAAGGGAGACGAGGGGAGACGAGTGACATGATGGGAGATGAGTGACATGATGGGAGACGAGGGGAGACGAGTGACATGATGGGAGACGAGTGACATGATGGGAGACGAGGGACATGAGGGGAGATGAGGGACATGATGGGAGACGTTTGCAGATGAGGGACATGATGGGAGACAAGGGACACGAGGGGAGACGAGTGACATGATGGGAGACGAGTGACATGATGGGAGACGAGGGACATGATGGGAGACGAGGGGAGACGAGGGACATGATGGGAGACGTTTGGAGATGAGGGACATGATGGGAGACAAGGGACACGAGGGGAGACGAGTGACATGATGGGAGACGAGTGACATGATGGGAGACAAGGGACACGAGGGGAGACGAGTGACATGATGGGAGACAAGGGACACGAGGGGAGACGAGTGACATGATGGGAGACGAGTGACATGATGGGAGACGAGGGACATGATGGGAGACGAGGGACATGAGGGGAGACGAGGGGAGATGAGGGACATGATGAGAGACGAGGGGAGATGAGGGACATGATGGGAGACGAGGGACATGATGGGAGACGAGTGACTTGATGGGAGACGAGTGACATGATGGGAGACAAGGGAGACGAGGGGAGACGAGTGACATGATGGGAGATGAGTGACATGATGGGAGACGAGGGGAGACGAGTGACATGATGGGAGACGAGTGACATGATGGGAGACGAGGGACATGAGGGGAGATGAGGGACATGATGGGAGACGTTTGCAGATGAGGGACATGATGGGAGACAAGGGACACGAGGGGAGACGAGTGACATGATGGGAGACGAGTGACATGATGGGAGACGAGGGACATGATGGGAGACGAGGGGAGACGAGGGACATGATGGGAGACGTTTGGAGATGAGGGACATGATGGGAGACAAGGGACACGAGGGGAGACGAGTGACATGATGGGAGACGAGTGACATGATGGGAGACGAGTGACATGATGGGAGACAAGGGAGACGAGGGGAGACGAGTGACATGATGGGAGATGAGTGACATGATGGGAGACGAGGGGAGACGAGTGACATGATGGGAGACGAGTGACATGATGGGAGACGAGGGACATGAGGGGAGATGAGGGACATGATGGGAGACGTTTGCAGATGAGGGACATGATGGGAGACAAGGGACACGAGGGGAGACGAGTGACATGATGGGAGACGAGTGACATGATGGGAGACGAGGGACATGATGGGAGACGAGGGGAGACGAGGGACATGATGGGAGACGTTTGGAGATGAGGGACATGATGGGAGACAAGGGACACGAGGGGAGACGAGTGACATGATGGGAGACGAGTGACATGATGGGAGACAAGGGACACGAGGGGAGACGAGTGACATGATGGGAGACAAGGGACACGAGGGGAGACGAGTGACATGATGGGAGACGAGTGACATGATGGGAGACGAGGGACATGATGGGAGACGAGGGACATGAGGGGAGACGAGGGGAGATGAGGGACATGATGAGAGACGAGGGGAGATGAGGGACATGATGGGAGACGAGGGGAGATGAGTGACATGATGGGAGACAAGGGACACGAGGGGAGACGAGGGACATGATGGGAGACGAGGGGAGATGAGGGACATGATGGGAGACGAGTGACATGATGGGAGACGAGGGACATGATGGGAGACGAGGGACATGAGGGGAGACGAGGGGAGATGAGGGACATGATGGGAGACGAGGGAAATGATGGGAGACGAGGGACATGAGGGGAGACGAGGGACATGAGGGGAGACGAGGGGAGATGAGGGACATGATGGGAGACGAGGGACATGAGGGGAGACGAGGGGAGATGAGGGACATGATGGGAGACGAGGGGAGATGAGGGACATGATGGGAGACGAGGGACATGAGGGGAGACGAGAGGAGACAAGGGACACGAGCAGCATCAGGTGTGACCCTGTGGACGGACGGAGACATCAACTGCCGAAGGTTTCGCTCGAAGGTAAAAGCCCGATGAAAACACTCGAGTGGATTAAGAAGAAAATCTGATTTCTGTCGTGCGATTCCTCCGAAACCTGCCGCCACGGCGCTCATCATGTCACCACAGGAAGTCCAGCAGGAAGATGGACGCTGCCTCTTTCCATCAGGATAACGGCTTCACGACTCCTGGCGTTAAAGGGTGTGTGTGTGTGTGTGTGTGTGTGTGTGTGTGTGTGTGTCGAGGACAGCTGATTTCTTTTGTTTCCTCTCTGCAGGCATCTGTAACCCTGAGTGTCCACGCAGGGACAATACAGCTCACATCTGGATTCTGACTTTTAAAGGGGACATATCATGTAAAATCTACTTCTTCAGTGTTTCTGAACATATATCTGTGTAACCTGAGAGTCTACTGACCCACAACATGTGAAATAAACCATCCAGTCCTTTGTTTGTGGTCTGCATAAGTCTTACAACACAGAGAAAAATGCTCTGTTTTA